>NC_136495.1:80116947-80184447 GCF_053919585.1 Euprymna scolopes
CGTTATTTTCCTTAGAACTGAATAGTCGTCCACATATATTTTTGGGCACACATCGTTTATTTATTTATATATCCATGGACACGTATTTCGCCGTATCTACGGCTCATCATATATTGGTTGGTTTTCTCCCGTTGACTTAAAAAAAGAATTAGTCAACAATAATGATTTGTATATTTTTTTTTCATAGAAAGTCTATATTCTTTCTTTACCACGTTACATATGTTTCGCAGACCGTAACAAAATCTATTGCCTTTGGTTTTATAGATTTCTCGTTAGAGACGATCATTTATTAATAAAGACATGCACACTATTCCAAAACAAAACAAAAAGGAAAACAGGCAAACTAGAAGGATAGGAAGAAATGTTAGTCAAACGCACGAAAATCTTACTTAAAAGATGACATCCACCTTCTTTTTTGTTTCAGAAAAAATGTTGTGTCGTTTTATTAATAAATGATTGTCTCTGAAGCGCAATCTGTAAAAGCAATGATAATATTTTTCGTCAAATTATAATTTTTTTTAAATATAAAAAATATGATTGTAGACTGATTCTTTCCTTTGATTATCGGAATACAGCCAACCAGTATATATATATATATATATATATATATATATATATATATATATATATATATATATATATGTGTGTGTGTGTGTGTGTGTGTGTGTGTGTGTGACACGCATACACACACATACATATATATAAATATATATATATATATTCTCGCGTAATGAATTACTATATGAAACCAATTATTTCACCTCTGACCTAGTGATCGTCTATCATTACGCAAGATATGCATTTTGAAGCGTTGAGACTGACCTTGTCTGTTTCTAAGCGTAATTTTCGTTTAAAAGTATCTCCACATCATAGCTTATACATAATTAAGCTAAAATAATAAATATGAACAGTTCGCTTTTATTTCATTGGACATTGAGGAAATATTTTTGTAGGCTTGCATAACTGAAAATGGGGGATCGTTTATTCAATGCTTTCATAAAAAATTGTGACTAAAAATTAGGGAGTTTCGTTATATTAAGACGGTGATTATGTCTACTTGAGTACCCCATCCTCAGGATTTGCTTTTGAGAAGAAGTAATGTATTGGTAATCGACTGACCTTACCGGTGAGGGGAGGATGCCCACAGAGCTGCTCGGGCATTTTTGTAGACAAGAGCGATTGTTTCCTTGTGTGCTGTTATTTCAAAACCGTATCTGACCTTGCGTCAAATTCTAAACAATAGGCGAGTACTTGTCTGACACAGCCTGAGTAGGTTATATTCATGGCAGCCGAGCATACATCTTCGACAATCTGACGAAATTTTTAGTTTGGCCATTTTTAAGGGAATAACCTTGCGTCTGGGTGGGGTAAGTTTATTGCTTACTACTTGAGGCCAACTTACTGGAGAATGTCAATGGGGCTATCTAGGCAATTTTTAAAAGGATAGAATGCTCCTCCTGTAAAGACGCTGGCTTCACTTACCTCACCTTATGACCTTGTGTCACATCTATCTGCAGTGGGAAGGAAGAAAATACCTACAAAAAGGCAGAGGAATAATAATTTCAAGATGTATATATGCACGTGCTCGTACGTAAAACGTGTGTGTGTGTGTGTGTGTGTGTGTGTGTGTGTGTGTGTGTGTGTTTCCTCTCTCCATTTCCTGCTCGATGCGTGCTTACGTAAAATACATCTCAAGTGTAAACTTCTGCAGGATGACGATGGTTGGTCAATTAACGACTACCAGACTGGCTGCTTATTCAAAATATTTTAGCACAAATATGGTTAACCATTTACTCGTCGTGTCCTGCTGACTCACTAGTATGTCACAATTAAGCTTGAAATAGCATCTTTAGATGCGTCCAGGCGCATATATTAAGAGGTTCTGTTCGTCTGCTCGTCCGTCGGTTTAGTGGATACAGTTTTGATATTCGTATTATTTGGATTCTTCGGACTACTGTTCTCATCTCGAGTATTAGTTTCATAACGTTTCGGTTGATATAACCTCTTTAGGTATCTTCATCCGTATCTTGTCGAACTCGGGAATTTTTCTATAGAACTTGGGAATCTGCACGAAATTTCGAACGGAAAATTTTATTTAATTCACGACGAAAACATGTTCTTGTTCCATCAGCCATGATTAAGTAAAACTCCCAAATAATTTGCAATTGTATTTTGAGTGCCGCGTGCACTGAGGATTAAACCTTCATGAGTGTAACTTACAACTGAATTTTATTAAGTACTTTATCAACTACGCCGCGTGTCACGGGGTAAGAAAAAAAAGGGTTCCGTTAGAAACTACGTGCAGATTCCCAAGATCGACAAAAAGATTCCCGAGTTCGACAAATACACCTGAAGAAGGTCGAAGGTTACATCAACCTGAAACATTGTGAATATATATATATATAAAAAAATTCAGTCCGGCTTTGCTCGGGTCCTATGTACTCTTCATAACTTGTCCTACGTGTGAATACACTTTATGTAAGATTTCAAATGTTTAGACCAAAATTTTTCTGAGTAATTTCGTAGACTGCAGAGGTAAATCTTTTTAAATTTTACCCTAATTTTGACCCCTTGACATTTAGTATTTTGGTCTCAAATCAAAATACAAAGTTTTACCCATGTCCAAGTTACCTACATCTAAAATTTCAAGTGTTTAGACCGCAAATTGGCAGAGAAATTTGGTAGAATCTGCAACGGTCAACTCTTTTAACTTTGACCTTTTAGCAGCCAATTTTTCGCCCCCAAAACTGATTAAAATGCACCCCGCATGTTTAAATACCCGCTATGTATAAATTTTCAAATGTTTAGACCCAAAAGTAGTTTGCTAGACACCGCAAAGGTCAAATCTTTTGAACTTTGACCCTTTGGCAGCTCAAATTTTCGACTCAAAATAATTAAAAAGCTTGCCATACCTCTGAATACCCTTTATGTAACATTTCAAATGTTTAGACCATAAATTGGCTGAGTAATTTGGTAGAGACCGCAGAGGTCAAATTTTTTTGACTTTGACCCCAATTTTGACACCTTACCAATTATTTGTTGGGCTCAAATCCAATTATAAAGTTCGATCCATGTCCAAGTAATCTACATTTAAAATTTCAAGTGTTTAGACCCGGAGGAGTTTGGTAGAGTTTTCAAAGGTCAAATCGTTGTACTTTGATCACTTAACAGCCAAATTTCTGGCTGAAAACCGATTAAAAAGATTTTCCAAAATCTCAATAATCCTTATGTCAAATCTCGAGTCGCTTGACCGAAACTTTGGTAGGGAAATGTACACACACACACACCCACACACACACACACACACACACACACACACACACACACACACACGCACATTTTCACTTTATGGATATATAGATATGTCTTGTAGGGACTCTGATGACTTTAGTCTCGATATATATATATATATATATATATATATATATATATATATATATATATATATATATATGGCGAGAGAGAGAGAGAGAGAGAGAGAGAGAGAGAGAGAGAGAGAGAGAAAGACAACGAGGAAGAGTGGCGAGGGAAGTTAAGATACTTTCATAGATATTTCAATCATTGATTATAAACACACATATTTCTTTCTTCTTTAAGCCACGTCTCCCATTAAGCTTTACATTTTTTCACATCCAGCCCTCGCTAGGAGGCAGATGAATAACAAATAAAGAAAAAGTCGGAGAACGATCCATATTGACTTTAATTTAGGGTCAGTTTTAAGGAATTGAAGACACACGGATAATATATTTCTTGGCACGTGTTTATAATGGGCTAGCAGAGCTACACACGGCGTGTAAAAGGAACACCAGCAATTAATTAATAAGAATTCAATTGTTAATATTAGAAAATTTAACGGGTAAATTATAAACAATTCCTATCACCCTAGTTTTGTGTTCATTTCGAATAAACTATCCATTTATATATTATTTATTGGAATTGATTTCAAAAGTATTTTATTCGAGATAACATTAACAATGGAGATTATTTTTATTCTACATAGTCACAACCATTCTCAATGCACTTTTGCCAGGAATTCAATGACACATCTCTTCTTCTGGCACACGTCCATGAAAGAGGTTGCTGTCTTATAGTCTCACACCGTCAATATCTTCAACAGAGAGATGAAACTTTCAGATTATGCATGCTTAAGTTTAGTTATCATAGCAGTGCCATTTGCAATTCCTTCTGATTCATTCAGGCGGAATAAAAATTAGGAGGCATTACCTTTGGAAGGCCCCTTGTACATATCCTTCTTTAACAAGAGAAAACACTCTGGTTATGCTCGATGGGCGTACGTCCAAGCAACATGAGGGAAAAATGGATGCACACATATCTAAGACAATAGTCGAAACCCAAGAAAATTATATTCAGTCTGTAGTAGAATGGGTCTGTAAATGGTTGCTAACATTTAAATCTACTACAAAATAAACTTCTTCCCTTTTACAACTACAAAAAAAAAAAAAAAAAAAACTTGTCAACCAACGATTTCCGTAAGAAATAACACCCTTCCTGAGAACCAAATTTTCAAACTCCTCGGCCTAACAATCCTAGGCAACATAAACGGAACAAATACATCGAGGACGTTGCTAAGGATGCTGCAGAGAAGGTGGGCTCACTTTATCGTGTTAGAAAATTACTAACACCTGAAAGCATCGTATATCATTATAAAGCCATCGTTCACCTATGCATGGAATATTGTTAACACATCTAAACTGGTGATGTCGAAACATCTTCTCTAATAGTTTCTTTCCTCAGACTGTTAGACTTCGGAATGCTCTTCTTGTTTCCTGCTTCCCTAACTGGACTAAACTGCAGACGTTTTAATGTCATGTGAACAGACATCTCGCTACTTTGTTAGACATGATCCCAATAGTAGCCCCTTACGTTTCAAGTCGAAATATGCCTTGTTTGGAGTGAAAAAGGGTAATATATATATATATATATATATATATATATATATATATATATATATATATATATATATATATATATATATATGTGTGTGTGTGTGTGTGTGTGTGTGTGTGTGTGTGTGTGTGTGGTTTTACATTCGAAATATAAATCGATATGTGCCAAATTCTACATATCTGCGAGTTATGTAAGATTTTGAAATAGGAGAATTGAAGAAGAAACGTTTTCAATAAAAAAAAATACAAAGTTGAAGGGAATAAACGTCTGTGCGTTTAAGTGATTGCCATTACGTAGATCATCTTCTAATGTAGTAAATATCGTGGATGATGATGACGGGAAATGCTGAACACTGCCAGATTGACAATAGGGAATCATTATAATCAAGCAGAAGCGGATAGTGAAAATACCAATCGTTTTGCGGCAGGGCGTCGTACCGATTTCAGAACATTGAAGGAGAGAAGAAATGAGAATGGGAGAGATTGGGGGGGAGTGATTGGAAAAAATCAATGAACACGACTAGCAGACAGAAGCAACACTGCAGCTGGCATGATGAAGCAATTGAAATAAGGATAACTACAACTCTCTCCTTTCTTTCTCTCCTCTTCTGTTCCCTCTTTCCCTTCTCAGTCACTCATCCTCTTTATCTCTATTTTATTCACCCCCCCCTTGTGCACCCACTCTTTCTTTCTTGTGCTCTTTCTTACCTCGCTTTCTTTATATCTGCAATGCGTTCTCTTCCATTATCTCTCTTTGTCTGTCTCTCCCCTCCCTTAATTTCTTTATCTCTCTTGATATGAAACGTTCTCGCTTTATTAATTTATCTCTTTGTATCATTATTTCTCCCTCTCTCTCTCTCTCTCTCTCTCTCTCTCTCTCTCTCTCTCTCTCTTTCTCGCCCTTTCTCTTTCTCTCACACTCTTTTGTTTACTATATCGACATTTCATATTTTACCCTCTGTCTCTCTTTCATATGCTTCCCCTCTCATTATTGTTCTCTCTCTCTCTCTCTCTCTCTCTCTCTCTCTCTCTCTCTCTCTCTCTCTCTCTCTCTCTCTCCATTGTCTCATTCTTCCTTGCTATGTTTCTATTCTTTCTTTCTCTACTTCGGTCTTCTTTTCTTTTTTTCTTACTTTCCCTTCTCCCCTTCAAATCCGGGCATGTCCTGTAGTCGCCATAATCATTCGTCATATTTCTGCTTATAATATTGATTTTTATCCATTTCATAAATAAATACTCAACACATTTTGTAATATATGTGCGCGCATGTAGGCCTGTATGTGTGTATACATGTGGCTTTATTACGTCTGTTACTTTCTAAGGGATTCGTCCGGTTTACAGCATATCAACCCTTTTTCGGAAATTTAATGCTGAAACTGAACACCTAGTGTAAACACTTTAATTGGGAGGGAGAATGGTTCATACCTGTTCCAGTGTGAGTGAAAGAGTGATCTGATTAGATCAGAACTTGACATTCATTACACCAAATGCTCTCCCTATTAATGTCAGTTTTTACTCCTCTCCTGCCACCACGGAAAGGTTTGATACACGGTCAGAAGGTGAGGATTGGAAAGCCTGATCAGCCCTATCGAAATTTTGAACTCATGCTTACCATACCCATGCTTTCCCTCGCAAAATAAGCGTTGCTTATTTATATGCTTATGTTAATTATGTAAATCATATTGCAGCCTGATGGGAAATAAAGGAGGGAAAATCGAAAATTATTTCGATATAAATCATCATTTCGTCTTTAGTTTAAGACTTTTTCAAGGTGACTGATTAAAAAATTCAAATCGATCAATTGAAAATGTCTCTTCCCCTTTGATTGTGTGTATATGTGAAAATATTTAACCGATAAACTACTGGTCACATAATACTGAAATTAACATGAGACAGTAACCATACTCCAAGGATGGTTTATAACGATTAAAATCTTGGTTTGGATGAATGAATAATACATACAGAAATATGTCGGCAAGTTGAAATATAAAATGTTTACTTCAACTTGCGAACATATTTCTATTACATTTGCTCATGCACAAATTCATTCATAGTGTAAAGTGTTTTCATTTTAAATCATTCTTGTCTGTCGATAGCTAAAACAGTAGGGGTCATGGCTGGAGCGCTAAATGTTTTAGTTTCGATTCTAGCTGATGGCACACAGGTACTTTTTTTCTTTTTTAACCTTTGAAACTAGTACTATATATAATATTCAAGAGGGAATTGACTCTGTAATAATAAATACAACATCTGCATGAATTAAAATATATTTAAATCTATTTTACGACCGGCAAGGTCGGTCCCCCTTACTACTACTAATAATAATAGAACAATCATTTTTCATATAGCGTAAAATCTTTTAAGATGAGAGGCGGAATAAGGAAATCTAGCGTGAATGAATAATGCCCATAGTTTGTTTTTGTTTTTTTTGAGTCTCCATCTTGTTTGTCCTTCCTGTAGATGACTTTTTTCGCACGTTAGTTAGTCATTACCAGTCCAAGACAGTCCAATAAAGTATGGGCCATTTTTATTGATATCAGGTCTAATTACATAAACGCCAGGATTTCCTGCTTGTTAATATTAATAGAGGTTATATTAAAGAGCGTGAAAGTCTTGTGGCAGTCAGACTATGGCAATCGTGAAAATTACCGCAGTTACTTTGACTTACCTACTTTGCAAGGAGGAAAACATTTATTATTTATTATTATAATTCACTCACCAGAAGTTTTCACACAGGCTATCAAAATAACAAAATTCTCTTTGAGAACAATCTGTGGTGTTCCCTGGAGTCTGAATAACAGCAAGTCTCCCCAAATTTCCTGAACTCTCCACCTCTTTCGATAACATTTGGAAGTTAATTTTCGTAATCGAAACGACCGTTTAACATTAATTTATCGTTGGTAGCGATCATTGGTCTTCACTGGATTTAAGTGGCACCCAGGTCCCAGTACTCTTTGCATTAACCCAGGGACGTCTGCTTTCTCTCCTCGATCTTTCCATCCTTTTTGACACTTTGACTATTTTGTGTAGCACTAATTGTGCTAACGTCAGTTTTTATTTTTTTCACAAAGGGGAAGGGGTGATAGGCAATTTTCAGTTTTGATATATCAGTTCTCTTAGTTGCATTATTATTATTATTATTATTATTATTATTATTATTATTATTATTATTATTATTATCATCATCATCATTATTATTATTTACTTACCAGGAGTAGTCACCCAGGCCATCATCAAAAAGTTCTATATGAGAACAACTTGTGGCATTCTCTTGAGTCTGAGTGACAACAATCTCTCACAGTTTCCAATATTGTTCACTTTCGAAAAGGGAAGGGGAGAAGGGAAAGTAAGAAAAAAGAAAAGGAGACAGAAGTAGAGAAAGAAAGGATAAAAACATGGCAAGGAATAATGGGACAGAAACATATACTAATAGAGAATATGAGAAAGAGAAAAAGAGAGAAAGAAAGTGAAAAAGTAAGAGAGAGAGAGAACAATAATGAAAGAGAGAGGGGGGATAAAATATGAAATGTCCGTAGATAAAGTAAACAAAAGAGTGTGAGAGAAAGAGAAAGGTGAGAAAGAGAGGTAGAGAGAGAGAGAGAAAGAAAGAAAGAACGGGAGAGAGAAATGAATTTGCATTATCGTAACAGCCATTTACTATTGATTTCTTGTTGGCGGCGACCATTGATCTTCACTGAAATGTGGACGGCAAAAAGCCTCCCCAAGGTCAGAGTACTCTTTGCACTCATCCAGCGGACACATGGCTAGTGCTTTCTCTCCTTGGTCTTTCCATTTCCTTGACCCTCCTTGCGTATGGCGTCAAATTTGGTAACGCACACAGAAAAAAAAAATGGGAGCGAGGGTGAATATAGGGATGCAGGGGTTTAACTTGCACCTATACAGTTTCAGTTTTCATGATTCTATGTGATGCTCTTTGTGTTTTACATCTGTAGCAGTTTTTGCATGTCCAGTTTGTGATTGTGGCTCATATGTGTTAATCTCCGCATTGAAAGGTTTTCCTTAATATTTCAGCTGTTTTCATTATTGTTATCCGTTGTATCTTATCAGCCATCCCTCTGATTCCAATCTCTCCCATTCTTTTTTCAAAGATTTTCATTATTATTCCTAGCACTCCTACTATTAGTGGTGTTATCTTGACTTTTTTCATCTTCCATACCCCTTTAAGTTCTCTGGCCAGTTCATTGTATTTGCTCTGATTCTCTGTTTTCCTTAATCTTCTCTCTGTGGCTTGCTGGAACAGCAAAATCTAAAATCTGACAGGTTTTTTTCCTTCTTGTTAACCAGTATGACATCTAGTCTCCTTGCGTAGATGAGTTTATTCGTTTGTATATCCATGTCTCATAGGATTTTATGATTTTCAGTTTCAAATACTGCTGCCGGTTTTTACTTGTACCATTTGTCTGGATGTTCAAGATTCAGTTGTCTACATAATTGCCAGTGTACACTTGATCGTGTCTATTATATTCTTTTGGGCTAGTTTGCTGCATTCGCTTATTATGTGGTTTATTTTTTCGTCTCTTTGTCCATAGAGTCTGTATTTACTGTTGTTTTGTGTGTTGTCGATTTTTGCTTTGCTGTGGTTGGTTCTAATCGCGTTATCTTGTGCAGCTGTTATTAGGGATTCGGTTTCTCTGTTTAGGTTTCCTTTATGAAGCCATGTCCAAGTGTTTTTGTTAGTCTCATCTTTTGTTATCCTTATGAATCATCTGTGTTGTTTCTCTTCCCATTTTTCTTTTCTTGTTTTTTCTTCCGTTTCTGTCTTTTTGGTTTTTTCAGTATCTTTTGCTGCAGTAAATATTCTTTCGGTGTTCTGCATTATGTATTTTTCTAATTCTTTTTTGTGTTATTTATGCAGTCTTCAACGCAAACTAGTTCTCTTCCTCTGTTATTCCTTTTTATATAGAGTCGGTCAGTATCATCCTTTGGATGTAGTGCATTGGGCATAGTCATGAGTTTCCTTGTCTTCTGGTCGAGATGCCTCAGCTCTTCTATGGTGCAACCTATAAATGGTTCAGGTTATCTTACTAATGACACTGTCCATGTGTTTATACCTTTAATGAGATTTCTACTGTAAAATTTAGTTTCATGGAGTTTTCTTGTTCTTCTGAGGTATTCCTTTCCAATTTTCCTTTTCATTTCTGTTGCTCTGATGGTGTCTCCTTCCAGAATGCGTAAATATTTGTAGCTATCATGTTCAACTAGTGCCCTCATCTCTGTTTGGTTGGGTAGTATCATACCTTCCGTTGCTGCCAGTTTTCCCCTTTTCATGATCAGTAGTGCGCACTTTTTTGCATGCCGAATTCATTCAGATGCCTAGGTTAGAGATTCTGGTTGTGTTTATTAGCATCTCTAATTTTTTCTTAGTTTTTGAAAATAGCTTCAGGTCATCCATGTACATTAGGTGGTTCATTCTTTTATCTGTGTTATTATTATTATTATTATTATTATTATTATTATTATTATTATTGTTATTATTATTATTAGGAGCTTTCCAAAAATTATGCCTCTTATTTTTTAAACTAATGCCTCCTATTTTTTTTTATTTCGCCTGAATATATTAGAGGGGATTGCAAATTAAATTAGTCTGATGATTGAACTTTGCATTCATAACTGAAAGTTTCATCTCTCAGTTGCAGATATTGATGGTGTGATATTCGAAGAAAGCAACCTATGTCAAGGAGGTGCATCAAAAGCAAAGATGCGTCACTGAATTCCTGGAAAAACAGCATTGAGAATAGTAGTGACTATGTAGAAAAATAAATTCTGGAGAACAAAAGGTCGCTCATTTCAATGGTATCACTCCCGCCTTCGTAGCTTTTCAACTTTTTGAATTAAAAAAATAGAACTTAAAATATTGTAGCATTAAGAATTGATTATATAATGTTATAAAATGAATTCTAAAAAAATTCTTAATGCTGTAATACTTTAAGTTATAAATTTATTCTATTTTTTACTAGAAATCTTGAGCTTTTCTTTTCCAGTTTTAACAACTAGTCCTTTACGTTTCCATGTTTTAGCTGAAGCATGTGGAATGACAACACATGAACCTTTCCCAGTCTACCTGGGGGTAACTGGACAGAACACTCTCTTTTAGAAAACACATTACCAAATTGAAAGGCAAGCTGTCATCACGAAACAGCCTTCTCAGTAAGCTTGCCACCAGCAATTAGGGTGCCGACACCAAAACACTGAGGCAAACAGCTCTCGCATTGTGCCATTCCACAGCGGAGTATTGTGCCCCAGTACGGGTAAGATCATGCCATGCCCATAAAATTGATGTACAGCTGAACAAGGCATACCGGACCATAACTGGTGCCCTAAGACCAACTCCCTTGCCAGCTCTATACTGCTTAACTGGTATTCCACCACCACATATCAGGCGAGATGTCATCACCAGAATAGAATGGTACAAACAGCTTAACAACCACAGGCACACTGTTTGTCCACCAATCAGTGAGACAAAGACTAAAATCTCGCAGTAGCTTCATCAATATAGAGGAAATCGATCCCAGGCAAGCTGCCTCCTATAGGATGGAATGATGGCGAGACTATAACAGCAGGAATAAAAATGAAGCCCTACCAGACCCAAAAGACACACTCCCCCAGGGTTCAAACCTTGATAGAAAAAACTGGGTGACTCTAAATAGAGCCAGAGCCAAAGTAGGCAAAACAAAAGACAATCTCCACAAGTGGGGCCTAGACACCTCACCTTTATGTCCATGTGGAGAGGTACAAACGATGCACCACCTTAGGGAAAACTGCCGATTGAGTCCTCATTGCTCAAACCAAGACCTTAAGGAGGCAAACAGCACCGCCATGCGATGGGTTAATTTCTATTGCGATAAGATGATGAGATATGATGAGCATATTACTTTTCACGCTCACATTTTTCTATTGTAATCCATGATTTTTCCAGGCTTCCAGTAAATTCACTTGTTCTTTATTTAATTTCAGTCTTATTCTTTTTGTTCCCATAAAAATAACATACACATATGTCATAACAATGTATGGCACTCGTTTGCTTTCAATAAAATCCCCCCAATTATCCCCCTTTCATTCTTTCATTCTCTCAGTTTCACTTGTTACTTCTCTTTTCGTGAGAGCGGTGAATTGGTAGCAACAGTAGTCGCTGAAGCGACGTGGTTGCTATGGAAATCAGTCACAAAAAACGTTGCTCACCTCCCTACATTTTATATATATACCAAAGTGTTACTATTTATCAAGGCCAAAAAGCACTCGAGATAAGGGTTAATGACATGGTTTAATGACAAAGAATATTACAGGAGTATCGAAAGTCTAGCTTTTAGAATTAATATACCGACATTAATGCAAACTGCATCGTTTATTTCTGTCTATATACAGACAAAATGTGTGTCTATTTGCTTTCTTAGTTTTTTCTCCATCCAATACAGAGCAAAACTCCATACCAATATCATCGGACATCTAACGATTTTCTGAAGCAAAAACATTTATTGGTCGAAATTCAATAAAACTTTCTCCCTGTCTTTATAATCAATTAAGCAAGGAGGATAATTGTGATTTTTATTTTACATTATCATGTGGGTTGATTTAAGATATTTGGTTCCTTTCATTGCTAGTGAGAAAACCTCTATATCTTACATACCTGTTTTTTATACACCTAAATAACTATTTTAATTTAGCCACGTATATATATATATATATATATATATATATATATAAATATATATATATATATATATATATATATATATACTAGTAGGATGACCCAACGTTGTTGAATGATGATCAACATATGTTTAAAATTCCCATATTTTTATTGTCATCAAAATCGATGAAATGGGCCATTTTTCAATCAATTGATTGCCTGCTCTAATTGGAGGCCCATCGTGATGCACCGTGAGGAAACTTCACATGCCTCTCGCAGTGACTATGTCCACAATATATTGTAGGCTACATTGCACTGTAGAGAACCTACTGTTGATTTCATAAAATTATTTTTATATATAATGGCTTGCATCAAAGTTTAACATGCAAAAATCAAGTATTATGCTTCAGTTGTGCTCTAAAATGAAACATTCATTTCGAAGGCGTTCTTGCTATATCAAAGAACTTACTGTTGATTATATATGTTGGGCCTTTCGGCTTTGGCGGTAATAAAACTTTTCAAATGCAATTGTGATGTTATGCTGTGTAAGGTGTTAACTTTGGTCAAAATCGCCTGTTCCTTCTTTTCATCGGATTATTTCGATTATCGATTATCGATTATTGATTATACATATACTTTCAAAACAAAACGTAGATAAAAAATCTATTTCGTCAGATTTATATGCCAATATTGATCCGTTTTCTGAAAAAACACTTTCAATCGACATCTTCAATTTTTGTATTTTGTCCTAATAAATATTTGATCTTAAGTGAAATTGACAAGGAGGATGGATTAACTCCCTAAGTCACATATACTCTTCCTAAAATCAAAACACTGTGTTTTAATATTTAGTAAAATATATAGTTTCAGTGTACCGTATTGTTGGTAGTACCATGATATCAAAATACTGTTGCAATATTTTTTAACTTTAATGGGGTACGATCCCGCACAGTCAGGAGATTTTATTTATAAACGATGCTGCTAGGAACTGACGAATCAAATTAATTCACATTCTGCTACTAACCAATCAGAAACCAGAGTTGCGCCATAAAAATTAAACTTTTCCTGTAGCAACTTTGAATATGTTTTCTTCGTGTCAACACGGGAAGAACCTTTTACTCTGTGGCTTCCAACTCAAAAACTGTCTACTGAGAACCAGTCACCTCCAGGATTTTAACTATCGGAAACTGTTCTGAAACTAAACATGGCTTACAACTCTAATATAATAATATATTAGTTTATTTAATTTTAATAAATACTAAACTTTAACAATTTTTTTGTTTTTTTTTTCGTATTGTTTGAATTCCTCGGACTAGTATTCCCGTCTTGAGTGTCATTATCACAACGTTTCGGTAAATGTAACCTCCGGTGTATGTTGTCGAATTCAGGAATCTTTCTGCTGACTTGCACAGAATTTATTTAATCCACAAGGGTAGCATGCTCTCATTCAATCAGTCGTGACTGGAGACAATTCGCAATTGTATTTTCGGTCGCCGACACTGAATATTGAATTGTCAACCTTCAGAATGTCAACTGAAATTTTCAAGCACTCTGATCACTGCGCCGCGGATATTGCGGAGAACATGATACCTCTGTGGATTAAATAAAGAGTTTCGTTAGAAATTCTGTGCAAATTCCCGAGTTCGACTGAAAGATTACGGGTTCAACAAGATACACCTCAAGAAGGTCGGAAGTTACATCAACCGAACCGTTTTAAGATGAGAACAGTAATCCGAATAATCCAAATAATACGAATAAGCATTTTTTATTCAATTGCAGGTCATGTAATCATAGAATCTTACTAGCAGAAGTACCCATCGTTGACTGGTTTCAAGAACAGCCAACAGAAAATGGACTGTGATTGACGAAAGTATAATAGGTTATGAGAAGGAGGGGGGTTGTAAATAGATAGGTTTTGACACTCAAAAATTTTACCCTAAGCAAAATATGATGAAAGTAAAGATAATTTTCGCGAAAATATATTTTTTATATCAACATTGTTTCCATTCGTAGCCAAGAGTGACCAACAATATTATGTTTCCTTACAAAAAGAAAATGTTATATATATATAATAATATAAATATACAAGAAATAAATGTTACCATAGTCAATAAAAGTTACTTTTATGGTAGAAAAGTTCATTGGTTTGTATTTTTAAGTTGTTTGTAAAAAAAAACAAATTTTAATTCACGAACCGGTTTTGAAAAAAATCAAAATGGCAGCGACTTTGAAATGGAGAGCCCCGTTTTCAATTTGAAGGAGAGGCACCTGAGCATTCTGTGTTAATAATTTAAGAGAGTTCCGTCAACGTAAGGAATATTTATAAACATATTTTAATGTTTTCCGTTATTTTGTGCTTGAAGAATATTCGATTATGGCATGTGTAGTTTATATAAAAATTCATTTAAGTAGTTATCACCTCAAATTTCGTTTTAATTCCGGTTCGTCGAAATTATTTAAAGTAAAGAGCATTAAAAACTATTTCAAAACAAAGACAAAAAACATGAACTGAACTTTTATTAACTATGGTAACATTTATTTCTTGTATATTTATTTTTTCGGGTAGTCGTTTGTTGGCTTTTCTGCTAAACACTCTTGCTAAATAATATCGACGAAATATCGAAAAACAAAGAAACAAAAAACAGTTTTGAAAAATAATGAAGTTTTACTTACTTTAGTAAAATAATCCGAAACAGCAAAATGCGATATTAAAAAAGTAAACACGTAATTATTTTAGTTTTTTAAAACAAAGAATCGATATAAATATGAATAAGAAGAAAATGGCGCCATTTTCAAGCAGAACAACTTCGTTTCAATTTTACAGTATTGAACGATGTAGTATTGTGCAGTCTGATTCAGGGTTGTACTATTGTAATGTAAAGAACACGTAGAAAGGGTTGTAATCAACTGAATTCCTTCTAGTACACTGACAAAAAAGGCTTAAACAGATATATAAATAAAAATAAAAAGGTTATGCAAATGTTTTTAAAAAGACACGTATTCACGTGAGCAGGGTTTTTTTTCCTTCTTTTGACACAATAATAAGTAACGTTCTTTTTTATTATTTATCTATTTTCGAAAGAGTGCCACGTGCAAGTGGAGAAGGAAAAAAAACAGAGTATGCAAAATTTGTGTCAGGAATTGTCTAAAGTTTAGACTTTTGGGAGGGGGGGCTTTCACTTTAACGGAACGTGAATTTATGAGATGAATTTGTTCGACACAATATGATTCAACTAAAAAAAAATAAATAAAAGCTAACGTGAATTAAGATTAAAGTTAAGGTGTTATTGTGGACCCTCACCCCTTTTAAAAAACCTTGTTAAACTTTGTGACATTTACATTCTATGGAGGTCAGATGCGAACGAACACCCCATAATTTTATTATACCATATTTCTTAAAACTGAAACATAATTATCAAAGTATACTTACGCAAATAGATTTGAAAAGTCTTTGTTAAAGTTTATGCAATATTTCCATGGAGTACAGGCGCGAACGCAAACCCCACAATTTTATTATATCATCCATATTTAAGTTGAAACATACTTATCAAAGTGTTCTTATGTACATCTATATCAAAAACCCTTGTAAGCGGTTTTTTTTTTTCATTTTTTTTTTTCATACTTTAGGGGCTAGGTGCAAACGCAGACCCCGCATGTTTTATGAACCACCGTTCTGCCAGATCAAACATACCCATTCCTGATCCTCGATACATCTTCTATCATTATATGTAATCAGTTTTTTAAAATAGTCAACCATATAGGAGCCTATTCGTGACCAGACGCGCGCGCATGCACGCACGCACACACACACACACACACACACACACGTTCAGCTTTATATTATAGATGTACAATTAGTATTATTTCTTATTGATACACAACAAAATGCATTATATCTCCAACGGACTGCACGAGATGTACATTTTAAAAATAATTTTTTCATGCCGATATTATTTCTACTTGAACGGAAAGAAAATTCATTAAAGGTTGCATCGTGTAACACTGTTGCATAACTTTCTTTTCATAGAAATTAGTGATTTGTGTGAAATCTTCCTTTTTGCCTCAATGCTGTCAATGACATCATACTTTTCGTTTTTTACACAAGCATCACTCTGGAAATAACCGATTTACATTTCAAGAAAACTGTTCGGAAGGTCGTTTTTTATGTGACGAAAATTCAGCTGTTGCTTTGTGTGTAAATTGTTTTTGTTGTCTTCAATTTGTCTTTTTAAAAAAATATTTAGAAGACAACCCGCTTACGATAGCGACTTCAATATTCTAAATTGTACATTTCCGTTTGCTTTATTCCACAATTATAAAAAAATTAAATAAAGCATGTATTGATTTCTGTGTTTTTTTTTTTTTTTTTTTCGTTTTTGTTTAGTTCCTGATTCTTCTTTTTAAAATAAATCTGGAAGCAGATTCGCTTGCAATGGTGACCAAAAGATCATCAAATGTAAGAGAGCATTGTCGATATATATATATATATATATATATATATATATATATATATATATATATATATATATATATATATATATATATATATATATATAGAGAGAGAGAGAGAGAGAGAGAGAGATGTGTGTGTGTATGTGTTTTGGTAAAATATCTTTCTTTTTCAATTGTATTTCACTCTTCGTGTGCGCCAATCTTTTTGGCGGAGTAGCTCAATGTATACTAAATATAACAACAGAGCATATATAAAAGAATACAATATAGTTACATTCCAATTTAAATAATTTCTGTGCTGTAATTGATCTATTTGATATACAATTATGCTTATATATATATATATATATATATATATATATATATATATATATGTATGTATGTATGTATATGTATATATATGCATATCTATCTGTCTATCTATCTATCTATCTATCTATCTATATGCATATATAATTATATATATACGTTATATTATATTATATTTATATTAGTAAATTACCAAATAATCTAACCGTATAGAGAAACAAAAAAAAAAAACAATCTATAAAATGTAAAGATTTAGTTTCGTCTTTTAAACCTATATGACCCCTTTTAGTTAACTCTAGTACACAACTCACAGAAAATAATTTTTAGATAAATAAAATAATACTACTACTAATAATAATAGTAAATAATTTCTTTGCAGAATTAAAACGTTTCCAAAGCATTTTATTTCAAACGTTAAATAAAACCCGCCTAGATTTACAATATGAACCAAGATTGCTGCCGGAACAAACACATGCTGTTGAGACTTTTATGAATTTTTTTTCGACATTATATAGTCATGTTCTTTTATAAGCAAAGAATTTTCATATTTTCTGAGGAGTATATGCACGAAAAGGGTCGGAATTGACCTAATAATAACCGATTAACATTTCTTCCCCATTTCTATGTAAGTTAAACATTTAATTAACTATTAATCATTAATAATTTAATGGCCAAAAACTTATTATTCGCTCAACATTTTTTAAGCTGAGGAGTATATGCACGAAAAGGGTCGGAATTGACCTAATAATAACCGATTAACATTTCTTCCCCATTTCTATGTAAATTAAACATTTAATTAACTATTAATCATTAATAATTTAATGGCCAAAAACTTATTCGCTCAACATTTTTTAAGCACAAATTCCCAGGTAATGTCTGGTATATACAGCTAGTAAAATATATAACGGATTGAATAATTGCTGAAAATTTTATCATCGGAAATTATAATGATTCAAAAAATGATTTGTTTACAAAGTGTACTATCATATTTCGAGTGAGTGGCCTTTTATGACGGGCACGACGTTTGAAGTAGAAGCCTTTCTGTCAATGAAGCACTCTAAGTACTGCTCTACTTATGAAACCGCCCGCAGCTGTCATAGTTGAGTGTAGCTTTTCTTAGCACACCATATCATGAGGCGATCACTTCTGGAACTGCTTTGAATCATGTTTAAGGCATCAAGCTTCATTTATGCGGATTGATTTCATGTCTGCACCATTGCGTCCTTACTCCCAGGCAATAATAAGTCTTTTTCTTTCTTTTATTTGTTTTTTTTTTTATTATTTTATTTCACTAAGGATGGAGTATGATATTGGCCCGCTTTTTCATATATTCCAACCGAGAGATCTTTTTTAAGATTCTAACCGTCCCTTTGAGTGCAATTGTTTCTTGCACTTGATTCACTGGATATATTATTTACCAGGCATTTTTTGAAATTCTTTTTCATGAGTTCGGTTGCCTCTGTAATTACTGGAATGATGGCGATCTCCTTCAGATTCCAATTTCTTTTCATGCCATCCATAAGATCTTGGTATTTCGTTATATTTCCCCTCCAAGGTTCGTTTAACTCAACATCATTGAGAACACTAACTTCTACTAAGGTTGCTTCTTTCTCCTTCTTGTTCTATTTCACTATGTCAGGTTTAATAGCCCCGTTTTCTAGGCGCATAGCCGTAGGAATTGCAGAATCATAATGTATGGTGTATGACTTATTACCAACTGTTTTTTTCTGGTGTATGTTTCCAAAACTTGCTGCTATATTCGATATTCAACTTTTTACAGATGATCCACTGGTGATATTTACACAATCCATTGTGCTGCATCGTATAGTAGCCGCCACCAGCAAAACTTTACAGATGAATGTCAGGTGGCTCACACTCTTCTACTTCTGTGTGGAAGAACCAGCACTTGTTATTGCTCAGATCTCTCATCTTTTAAAAAGCATTGGCCATCAAGCCTTGATTGGAGGCAACCATCATAATCCTCCACTCATCACAGTGAAGCGATCTTCTTTTTAGCAAGTCTACAGAGTTTTTCTTATCTATATAGTCCTAGGCGAATTCATTGAGAAAATACTTTAAAAAATTTTTACAAAGCAATCACCAATTATCAAGATCCAAAGGCCACTCGAGAATAAGGGTAAATAAATGTAAAGTAGTAATCGTTAATGGTGTAGATTGGGTAGAATTTGGATTATTTAAGGGGACGGCCCAAGAAGAATTTGTTTACATTAGACTTGAAGACTACCATATTGTAGTCGGTCGGGAAGCAGGCCAGTGGAACAGTGTTCCACAGGCGGGCAATTCTAGGAAAAAAGCTTTGCTCATAGAAGCTGTGTTCAGTTTTATGCACTGATAGAGAGTGGGGGATTTTCTTATCATTTTGTCCTACTTGGAGATGGGGCATCCTACCAGATGGTAGACATTCACCCGCTATCTCATACATTCCACCCGGGAGATCTTTTAAGGATTCTTGCTGTCTCTTTTAAGTTCAATTGTTAGTATCTCTATTGCATTTTTTAAAATTCTTTTGCCAGTTTTTTTTTTTTTTCATGAGTTCGGTTGCTCCTATAATTACTGACTGACAAAGAAGGAAGAATTACTGCTTTCTAGAATCTGGAGTTTATCCATCTAACACGTCTTAGTTTTTTTTTTTTTTAATTATTTTTTATTATTATTTTAGCTCCTTACATTAAGTGGATTCATTTTATATTTTCTTTGTAACTCCTGAATAATTTGTGCAATCGCGGTATGAGTTGGAAGAATCAAGTCTTTTGTTAGAGATGAAGGTACTACTCTTAGAGGTGAATCAACCAAGCACGAAGGTCAGAGAGCAAAAATGCTTTCAGCATTCTATAAAAAAGTCCATAGTGGAACCTTTAAGGTCAACTTTGCACTAAAGAGTTACTGCTACTACTACTACTACTACTACTACTACTACTACTACTAATAATAATAATAATAATAATAATAAATAAATAGTACTACGAATAAATAAAACTAATGCTAATACTACTACACCTGTTACACTACTATTACTACTACTATGACGACGACGGCGACCTTATTTTTAACGTATCTCTCATAAAGATGTGGCACGTATGTGTGTCTGTCTTTCACTCTCTATTCTGGGATGTAATTGAAAACAACACCCTATATCAAGATTACACACCTTTATGTGTAGCTTACTTGCTATAAGTATATTTTTATAATACTATTATGCTCTACTCTTATATTGAGAAATATTGAAGTAAATACCGATAAAAACTAGTACACATTATATATATATATGTGTGTGTGTGTGTGTGTGTGTGTGTGTGTGTGTGTGTGGAGAGAGAGAGAGATAGAGAGAGAGAAAAAAATATTAAAACTCTGTGGACCTTGCTTGCTTGCATCGTGTCTTCAACAATCGGGAGATTCCATCTTTTAAAAATAGGATGGCAGGTGTATTTATTTCTCTCTCTCTCTCTCTCTCTCTCTCTCTATATATATATATATATATATATATATATATATATATATATATATATATATATAAACAAAGGCTAAGAAATGAGGATGGAGAGTTGTATGTTTTGGTTTCAATTTTAGCTAATGGCACCCTTGTCATATATATATATATATATATATATATATATATATATATATATATATATATATATATATGATCTCGTCACTATAAATTAGACTCAATATAATAATCGATGGAGAATTGTTGTAAATTTGCATGAATTAAAATATCATATTTAAGCGTATATTACGACCGGGCAACGCCAGGCGGCCTGCTAATATATATATATATATATATATATATATATATATATATATATATATATATATATATATATGACTGTTATGATGCTCCATTTATATATATAAGAAAGGACATGCCAGGAACCGCGTGTGCGAAAAATTGTGGGGGACGAATTAATTAACTGTCGGATGTGACTACTTTGTTTGCAAACGGTTGTCCAGTTGTGAGAGCAATTGCCTGCACAGAGGAGAATCGTATATAGGCAAACCGTCACACATACACACGCATGCGCATACGCACGCACGTGCATACACACACACTATATCCGTACAACTACTACTTATTTAAACATTACAATTGTACAATATACAGACCAACGAATCGCACACCACTACTTACTGCACCAATATATAAATCCAATAAAACGTTGAATATACGAACACAAATTTATTTTTATCGTTTTCGTTCTGCATATATGAATATACTCAACCTACCCGTAGCTCGTTAGGTCACAACCACTGTTGTTCAATTTATTGCTGTTCAATTTATTTGATTTGATTCGAAAATTCATAAACTGTGAGATATCTGTTAAGACATTTATAAGTAAAATTATACATCTCTTAACTTCTCTATTATCCTACGAGTTCTCACACGTTGTCATCGGTCATTGCACACTGGGAGTAAACAGTGATGTACCCTGGAGTCTGAGTGGTAGCAAGTATCCCTAGATTTTTAGTACTCTTTACCTTTTTCGATAACCTTTGCAGCATTGCAACAGCCGCTTGCCATTGATTTCTTGCTGACAATAGTCATTATCATTACTGGAATTTGGGTGGTAATAAACTTCACCTAAAGTCCCAGTTCTCTTCGCAATCATCTAGTGGATGTCTGGTTAGTGCTTTCTATTCTCAGTCTTTCTATCCTCCTCGACCCTTCTCTACTATTTGGTGCCAGTTGATGCCGACACTACAAATTTGTGTGTGTGTGTGTGTGGGGGGGGGTAATTTGCGATTATACAGTTTCAGTTTTCTTGGTTCCGTGCGATGTTTCTGTATCAGCCTGTTTCACTTTCGTTGCAGTTTCCATACGACCAGCTAGTGCTTGTAGCTGATATTAGTTTCCGCATTCAAGGGGTTTCCTTAATATTTTAGCCGTTTTCATTATTGCTATCTGTTGTCTCTTCTCAGCTATCTTCTGATTTCAAGTCTATCAGGATTGTTCCTAGTACAGCTTCGATTATTGTGTGTTATCTTGACTTTCTTCATCTTCTATGTCCCTTTCAGCTCTTTAGCAAATTCAGTGTATTTGCTCTACTTCTTCGCCTCCTTGTTATTCCCCCTGTTGTCTGCTGAAATTGTGAAATCTACAATCAGGCAAAGTTTTTCCTTCTTGTTAACTATTATGACATCTGGTCTCTTTGCTTGGATAGGTTTATCTGTTTGTACGCCCATGTCTCATAGGATTTTATGGTCTCCGCTTTCCAAGTATTGCTATCGGTTTGTAGTTGTACCATTTGTCCAGTTGTTCATAATGCAGCTGTTTGCATAATTCCTAGTGTATTGCTTTCCCCACCTGATCATGTCTATTTTTATATTCTTTTTGGGTTTGTTTTTGTGGTTCATCGTTTTGTCCTTTTGTCTCGAGTTTGTATTTTCTGTTTTCTTGCATTTTGTCGATTTTTGCTTTGATATAATTGGTTCTAATTTCGTTATCTTGTGCGGCTGTTATTGATGATTCAGTTTCTTTTTTTAGGCTTCTTTTCGCAGCCATATCCAAGTGTTTTCGTTAGTCTCTTCTTTTTTGTCATCCTTATGAATCGTCTGTGAAGCTGATTTTTTTTTTGCCTCTCCATTCTCTGTCTTACAGTGTTTTTTTTTTGTGCGTCATTCATACTGTCTTCTATACTGATCAGTTCTCTTCCTCCGTCTTTCCTTTTCACATAGAGTCAGTCAGCATCACCCTTTGAGTGTAATGCATTGTGCATGGTCATAAGTTTATTGGTTTTCTGGTCGAGATAACTCAGCTTTTTTACTCTAGCCTATGAACTGTCTAAAAGATTTTGCTAGTGAAACTGCTCGTGTGTTTATACATTTTATTAGGTTCCTATTATATAATTCAGTTTCTAAGAGTTTTTGTTCTTTATATGTATTCTTTTCCAATTTTCTCTTCTATTTCTGTTGATTTGATGATGTTTGCTTTCAGAACTCTCAAATATTTGTTGGTGTCTTGTTCGCTTAGTGTCCTCTTCTCCACTTGATTGGGTAAATCCATGCCGTCTGCTGCCTCTAGCTTGTCCCTTCTTATAATCAACAGTGCGTACTTTTTCATTCCGAATTCCATAAATTATTTATACTCAATAAGAGTTCTCATAGAGGTCATCACCAGAGATTACTCACTGACAACAACCGATAGTGTTTTCTATGAGGGGGGGGGCACACTAGTTATTATTAATGATTGCTCACAGATAATAGTCAATGGTGTTCCTTGGAATCTAAATGACAAAAAATGTCTTTAGGTTTCCAACTCTCTCCGTCTCTTTCGATAAACGTTGCAAATCATTTTGTATTATTGCAATTCATTCACAATTACTTTCTTGCTCTTAGTCTTTAGAATTTGAGTCTTCACAGATTGTCAGTTAATAAGCTTTCCCAGCATTCTCGACAGTCTTCCAGATGAGGTCTGCTTGATACTCTCCCGCCCGGCCTTTCCATCCTCCTGTCATTTGTGTGTGATATCAACCGTGGCTGGTGTCACCACATGTGCACGTATGTGTGTCTAGAGTTTGAAGCATGCAGGATGGAGTGTTGTCAGTTTATAGGGTTTCTTGACAGTTTAATTTCCCGTGGGTTCGTGTGATTTTTTAGTTCGAAATGAAGATTCCCGCGCTCGAGTTTGTATTTATTCCGGATAAACTATCCATTTGTATATTATTTATTTCTTGGAATTGATTTCAAAAGTATTTTATTCAAGATAACATTAACAATGGAGTCAAATTTAAGATTAAGACCTTTAAAATGATTTCCCAGAGTCGTTGGCTTTATTACGTCCGCCATAACATAATCATTTTCAATATCCAATATATGTTATTCCCTTTATTTGAAATGTTTTCTCCTTAAACTTAAAAAAAGGCCAAAATTAAACCTCCAGAAGAATGTCACGTTTACAACTGAATTTTCTATAGTACTTTATCCACTACGCCACGGGCTCTTATCAAAGACGAGGGCCGAGAACGACAGAGCAGTTAGATTCTTCTTCTGTCAACTAAAAAATATATTTTCAAAAAATTAATTCTTATATTAAGACACGCAGCAACCCACATACCTAAGGGAACAGTGAGGATACTAAAAAGAGCTCTCGGTTGGTTTCAATAAAAAGTAGGGGAATGTTGGCAGCTGATTTGGCTGCCTCATACCCAGCATTACAATCTTCAAAGAAAGAAAATGAAAAAAAAGTAAAAGAATAAGTACATACGCCCTCATCAATAAATCAACAGGTGCGCAATTATTTATAACTGGTTAAGGTTGTTTTCGCACAGAATTCAAACGTCGTTTTGTTGTCGTAGTTAATCGGTAAGCAAAAATGTCTTCAAGTAAAACGTGATTCTTGTCTTCTTTTCGCGTTAATTAAGCTTTTTGTCTGCTTTGAGTATCCGCGAAGTAATTGTCTCCGTAAATAGGACATCTATTCAAGCGAACAAATGACAATCTTCATAGGCAATGCACTTGTCTAGTTTACAAAATAGAGTAGCACATAAACATAAAAAACGGTTTATATATATATATATATATATATATATATATATATATATATATATATATATATATATATAATATCCCATATATATATATATATACGGGATACGGCATGAAAAATTAGTAACAAAATACAATACAGTATATAATACACGCGTATATAATCAAATAACATTATAAATAACACTGTGAGGCGGAGCAAATACAGTAACCAGGGACCGGAAAACGTCGTATTCCACACCGTAATCTGAAGAAACCGTATCCTATGGCTACCGTATCTCGAGGTTCTAATATATATATATATATATACACATATACTCTCGTGGATATTCTTGGCCTGATGAGGAGATTTTCCCTGGCAGGGTGGTCACTGAAACATGTTTGCATATGTGTAGCCATTAGTTATCACATCCAACATATTTATATTGCTCTGTCTTAACATTGAGCACTCTTTGGTTGACACATTTTGGTTTTGTTTAAATAATACTACCAATAGTATATATATATATATATATATATATATATATATATATATATATATATACTCTTTTACGTATATGTGCTAAACATATGTATACATGCCCATATATATATATATATATATATATATACACACAGACACAAAACTATATATATATATATATATATATATATATATATATATATATATATATATATATACATAAAACTCCTGACGAGGACGCTTCACAGAACGTCTGAAACGCGCGTAAAAACGATTTCAATGACTTAAAAACATTATTACAGTGATCCAAACATAATTCTCAATGAAAAACCAAGACACGGAATAATAAAATAATGTTAAAAAAAATACACATTGTTGGTGACTACTCCCTTATTTAAATATACATCTTTCTTTCGTTGGAATTTCTTAACCCATTTTATTTAAATATATATATATATATATATATATATATATATATATATATATATATATATATATGTATATATATATATATATATATATATATATATATATATATATATGTATATATATATATATATATATATATATATATATATATATATATATATATATATATATATATAATTTGTAAACATCTTAAAGACCACAATTATATTTAAATCACATTCATATCTTTTTATTGAGATTCTTCGGATTACTGTTTTCATTTTGAATGCCATTTTCACAAATATGTTTCGTTGAATGGTATACTGAAGAACTCATCAGTGACCCATATAAATCCATAAGAGAAGAGGTGGGTGAAAACATAAGGTTTTGCATATATTTTCTACTTTTTACATATACCAACCTTTTGGAAATCGAAAACTCAATGGTTGTCAACAGAGTATTTATAGATAAACAACATTTTTCCTAGATTTCAAAGTTCGATAAAAATAATGTTTTCAAAACGAAAACTTCGGTACAATTACGGATCCGTTCCATTCGCAGAAAAACAACTAATATTTATATAATCATCACGGATCTTTCTTATGAGAACTTATCGAAAAAAATAGAAATTTCGAAATTAGAAAAAATAGATACAGACGCACCAAACAAAAAATTCATTAAAAAACATTAAACAAAAACAATATCGAATCCATCTCCGGTTGAGGAAAAGAGCGTTAGTAATCGCTACCTTGAGAGGGCAGACATCTTGTAGTATCACACACACACACACACACACACACACACACACACACACACACACACACACACACACACACACACACACACACGCGCGCGCGCACGCGCGCGCATATATATATATATATATATATATATATATATATATTAGTTAAACTAATTAACCGATTATCCCAAATTTTCGGGCACAGCTTATAGGTATAAGAGGTCCAAATGTTTGCTATACTTAGTTTTATACAAAGAGGATAAAGATGATTTAAGAGAAAAAAAAGCTTTTGTTCATAATGGCACATTTTTATAGTTAAAACTAATTTGTATGCGTAAGCAACTAACTTGTGTATGAAAGGGTACAGAAAACAGGATGTCCATCCTGTGACGTCCAAATAAAAAGTGATTTAAAACACCGTGAGGCTGCTTCCCAGCTAACTATAGCATGGCCATTTTCCAGTCTAATGTATATAAGTTCTTAGTAAGCCTTCCTCTTAAATAATTAAGCACTACCCAAGTTCCATTATTACTGATCATCACGATTTTGTTTCATAGTCTACCTAGCACTCATTATTCCTTACCTTCGCGTGGCGTTCGGACCTTGATAAGTGGTGACCTCAAGCAACAAAATGGTTGGCATGCAAGTGGCTGCAAACAGCATTTTCTGGTGGAATCAATAAATTTGAATATGTTTATAGTTTAACAACCAAAAGTGTATCCACTTACGAAATGGTTTCAATATGGCTTTAAATTTTTTTCATATGGGCACTTTTGTTGGTAATAGACACATGAAACACTAGTCCCCTTTAAAGTAATCTCCTCCAGCTTCAATGCACTTATTGTACCGTTCCAACAACTTATGGAAGGCCCCATGGAGGTCCTCTGGTGTGAGCGTGTCAATGACCCCTATCACAGCCTCTTTCATCTCCTCAACTAACTCATTACGACAGCTGCTTAGGTTTTCCTTGAGCTTAGGAAATAACTAAAAGTCACAGGGAGCAAGGTCTGGACAATAGGGAGGATGAGAAACTGTCTTGTTACCCATCTTGGTCAAATAGTCTGTGACAAGAATGGAATTGTGGACTGGTGCATTCGTGCAAATCTTCCAAATCTTGAGTTCTTGTGAAGAATTGTGTGTGCATTACCCACATTGACATCAAATTATGCACGTATTGTCTCTATAGACACATAACGGTCCTTATCCATGAAATTCTTTATTTGGCCAATCAACTCTGATATTCTGACTTTCTTAGGCTTCTCATAACTCTCATCATCCATCAGATACTTTCTGTCTTCCTTGAATCTCTTATGCCACTCAAAAACTGATGCTCCATTCATACAAGATAGTTCAAAAGCAGTCTGAAACATTCCATACGTTTCTGTGACATTTTTTCTAAGTTTAAAACATAATTTTATTGCATGTCGTTCTTTTAAAGTGTCCTCACGTCCTGATTGCGTTTTTGAAATTCACCAGCTGTGACAATCGCTTTGGTAGGATGTATACGAATTCCTGCTGTAGCTATTCATTTGTACCTGAAATCATAAAAATTGGTTAGCCATCTCATAAAATGTATAGCAATAACATACTGAGTTTTTCAGAGTCTATGATAATTATAAATGCCTGTACAAAAAAGTCTGGAAACTTATTAAATACACGTTCAAAAGTGTGTGTGTGTGTGTGTGTGTGTGTGTGTGTGTGTGTGTGTGTGTGTGTGTGTGTGTGTGTGTGTGAGAAATAAGCTGGGCGAGGTAGAAAGAGGGGGTTGCGGAGAAGAAGAGGCAAACAAGAGGGGAGGAGAGAAAAATAGAGAGCAGGAGAGATATAACTTTTAATAGAAATTTGTAAGACTTTTGATCTGGGCAACGCCAAGTAGCCTTTCTGGTTTTGCTATAAAATACACCCATAATTGAACTATTTAAAAAAATAACCAGTTTTTATGGCGGTGTCATTGTTAGAAAATAGGGAATATCGTAATGTTAATAATAGATGTATGTGAAAAGTAAACATAATATTAAACGACGTCTATTCATAATGTGCCCTTTTCAAATTAAAGCGGTTTAATGTTTATTTTATGCTTTTTTTTTTTGTATACTGCACGTCCGCATCCTCAGCAATATAAATTGTGTGCAGTATCCGCAGTAAACTAGTTAATATGCTGGTCTAACAATAATTCGTGTTGGCTTCAGTATTCACAGAGTGTTAGCCTCGAAAATATGGCGACTTATTGCAACCGGTTGTCTCTATATTTAGTGTCTATTTTTATATTAGTTTCTGTTCATTGAAGTGAAAACTGGTATTAGCGTGTTTGGCATTTTCAGAAAATATAGAGCCAATGCGGCGCTAAGGTCCTATGAGCCACTACAGCATAGAAGACTAATCGTTGTTTTTTTTTTTTTTTTTGAGTCATGAATATAAAGAGATTTACAGTTGTGACGTAAGCACTTCCGATCACGAACGGAAAAACCGAATCAAGCTTCGATGCTTATGGACAATACGAACCCAGCTAAACCGATTTTTGTCGACCCTAAAACTTAGATTAGAGTTAGGTTAGGGTGAGAGTAAACAAAAACCAGTTCGGTTCGTATTGTGTAGAAGTACTGAAAGAATTATTTAAAAAGCTCTCATTTATTTTCATTCATCGGTTTTATGTAGTTACGTTGCTGCGAGAGTGTTCTTTTGTAGATTTGCAATAATTCGAACGTTTAAATGCATTTAATACTTGCAGAACACTATAATTAACTAGCAGGTTAAAAAGAAAACAAATAGTCGATTTGAGTTGTACTCCCTTGTGTACGTTGTCCATATCCTGAACAAATATGGCGCCCAACATCCCATACGTTCAGCTCGTTATAAAATTTGATTTTCATAAATAAATAAAAAAAAAAGTACTTGATCACTTTATGCGATTTTGGAAATATGATATCTTCGTTGCATGACAAGTACGTATATAGAAGATTTTTCTGTATTTTTTGTTTATTTAAAACGTGTGATTTGAAATAAGCACCATTCTTCCATGCATCATCACACTGTCATCGAAATCGGTGAAATCTAAATTGATTGCCTGCTTCACTTGGGGACTCTCTGTGATGCACCGAGAGGAAGCTTCACATGCTTCCCCGCAGTGACGTAGTCCACAATACATTGTAGTTTACATTAGACTATAGAGTATGTACTGTCGATTTTATAAAAATTACTATCATATATAATAGCTTGCATTAATGTTTAAAATGCAAAAGTTAAGTATCTTCTCAGATTATTCAGAAATACATTGTACTTTTTTCTTAACTATTTTCCCAAAATTTTTATATGAAAAATTAACTATAAAAAAAAACTTCTAGTTAAACTCCATATCCTAAACCGCGTTTTATGTTATCAAATATGGATCTTCTTAATATGTATTCTACTTTCTGTGCGACTTTATCCTATTTTTAAATCTCCTATCCTGTTTTGACCACAAATCAAAGAAAAGAACGTAGCCTATATATTAGGGGCGGGGGTCCAATGATACTCCTAACCTACTTCTCATAGAAGTAGAGTAACGAAACTTGCTACAGTTATTAGTCTTTTAGTACATAGGAATCAGTCAAAGTTATTCATTTCTCCCACAGTTTAATGCAGCTCTAGAGACCGTTCTTGTAGAACGTCCCAGGTTAATCATTCAACCACAGTGGGAGTTCGGAAATCAAAGTTGCATCATTTGGGAAACGTCTGCATTTAAAAAACAACCCTGTGACTGGGAAGAAGTGAAAATCAGAGGGTGCAAGGCAAGGAGAGGAAGCGGTGGGAAATTATTTCATAGTCATAAGAACTGCACGTTGTAGACCAGAGCGTTGTCATGCAGAGGAGGAGGGTACCTTTGCTTATCTTGCCTTGCAACCTGATTTGCTAGGGTTTTTTTTCCAATTTCCGTATTCATGGATTTATCCTCTATTACTAACACCTTGTCTATTGCATGTTTAACGAAGATGTTTAATAATGTTCGCATAAATGTTAGAAGTGAACTATGTATTTAATTCCATACTTACAGATCTGTATTTTATTTATTTATTCGTACTTAGTTCGAGTTCGGGTTATTATATTAATGTCACTTATATGATTGGGAAAGCTATGAATGCATGTGTCCTAAACCCAACTATAGATTACATAGTAAGGTGGACTTGATTCTCAAGACCTGGTTATGCAACTATTCTAGGGGAAAAGGAAAACTCCGAAATATTATTATTCTTTTTCTCTGCTTATCCCGATATTGTTTCAGTCGGTTTGGACATTGTCTTGCTACTCGACTCAAGCAATGTATGTTCAGGAGAGAAGAGATTAAGATCATGCAACTCTTACATCATCGCAGACATTTTTACATGCTGGTAATATGCATAGTTTTTTAAGATTGAAAGGGGGTCTTTATATTTATATTTATGCCGTATTTATTTATATTTATGACGTATTTATATTTATATTTATGACGTTTTATTTATATTTATGACGTATTTATATTTATATTTATGACGTATTTATTTATATTTATGACCTATTTATATTTATGACGTATTTATATTTATATTTATATTTATATTTATGACGTATTTATATTTATATTTATGACATATTTATATTTATATTTATGACGTATTTTAATTATTTGAAAACAGAAACGCCGTTCGAAGTGTTCATTTTTAGAACAAGCTTCATACATGCGTGTCACGCCTAGTTTTTTTTTTTTTTTTTAGATATGACCTATTGTTATATTTCAATTTAATTATCCACTGACACGTGCTTTATCGTTTACGACTTATCACTGTGGCTAAACAGTTTTCCGTGAATAATTAAATTTATATATATATATATATATATATATATATATATATATATATATATATATATATATATATATATATATATATATATACACACACAACTGCATTAGGTGATTGGGTCAGGGAACTTCATAAAAACAAAAAAGATTTTGACTTAAAATGGTCAATAGTAAATAAGGGTAGGAAGTATAAGCCTGGTAAACCAAAAAGATGCAATCTGTGTTTGCTGGAAGTCTTCTACATAGTGAATTCTAAAGAAGAAATATTAAATAAAAGGCTGGATGCTATACAGGGATGTCTTCATAGGAATAGATTTTTGCTATCGCGTCTAAAACGTAGCTGCGGAAAAAAAAGATTTTTGTGAAAAGAAAGGTTCATGAGTGTAAGGCCAAAGTTAAAATGGAGTTAAATAATGGAGTCAATTAGATGTGATAAATGATTCAAATTTAACAAGCAAATCTGGAATCAAATATTCTACACTAGTATCACATCAATAGAAATAAAGACCATGGATTATTAGATAAGAAATTTAGATCTATAAAAAAGCTTAACAAAGATTAGCAATATTGTCTCAAAACTAGGAACACAATTTTTGTTATATTGATGGTGAAATAGATGAAACTGTTTCTAGATCAATAGAATAACTTAACAAAGATTAGCAATATGAATTCAAAACAATATTAGTAATTAAAGAATGGGAATTATATGATACTGTTTTTATATCAGTAAAGCTTGAAAAATACTAGCTCATTAAATAATATTCTTGTTCTGAACGACTAAATCCAAAAACCTCCACCACTTTCATTGGAGTAAAACGTACATGGAGCTAAATAAAATAAAATATTAATTAGAATACTTATTAATAGGATATGTATTATTATTATTAGATAAATATTTATGAACGTAATTCCTGAATTGATATTATTTGAATTAAAGCCATATATAACCTCAGAAAATTATGGCTGGATGGCAAACGTAGGTTAAATCTTTAGTAATAAAATCAGTATCAGGTTAGCCTAGATTTTATTGGTTTTTTTTTTTTGTAATCTATATATATAAAAGCGAAAATGTATGCATTTATGTATGTATGCATGTATGTATGTATGTTTGTATGTATGTTTGTATGTCTCGCAAAAACTTTCGACACGGGTCACGGATTTTCACTTAGTACCATTTTAAAGCTCGATCCTTCGCCCAACAAATATCGAAAAATTGGCCAAAAACATTAATTCCTTCACCCTAAAATCATCAGTTTTCTACAGGGATGGGTCAGCAAAAACCGTCTTCTCGTGACAAGTTCGCTTCTACGCATGCGCAAATGACGTTGGAACATGATTTAGTTTAAATATTAAAAAAACCGACCTACTTTTGCCAACGTCGCCTTAGCTCAGTTCATTAGAGCGAGGCCTTATTATCTAAAGGATTTGGGTTCGAATCGTGGTGTGAGATGTCTTCTTCGTTTTTTTGTTGTTTTTTTTTTTCGATTTTTACAAGTTTAATATTGAAACAGGGTTATTTAAGCCATTTTTTATGTTCTATGTTTTTTTATTTATTTATTTTTTTTTTTTTTTATTTTTCAGCTTTTTTAAAGAAGTTTTAACGTTTGTTTTTCTGGGGATTTTTCCATCACATTCGCGTTTTCTTTTATTTTTTTGTTTTCGTTTTTCCGATTTATACATTTAACATCGTTCGTTTACCTTACGTTAGTTTTTTTATGTTTTTTTCGATTTTTAAAGTTTTTTCATTTATTTTATATAAAATATTTAATAATTTACTATTTAATATTTAAAAATATTTACTTCGCTTATTATGTTTTGATTAACACCCCCCTACCCGAGCACACACACCTCTAAATACCCGGGTAACGCCGGGTACCCCCCCCCCGCTAGTCTATATATATAAAAGCGAAAATGTGTGTGTGTGTTTGTTTGTTTGTATGTCTCGCAAAAACTTCCGACAGAGGCGACGGATTTTCACGAGTTTTGAAGCTCGACATCTTGGACGACAAATATCGAAAAATTGGCCCAAAACATTCATTCCTTCATCCTTAACGGTTCTCATTTTTACAGGGAGGGGTGAAAAAAATGCCATCTTCATGACAAGATGGCTTTATGCATGCGTCAATACTCGCAAAAGACGTTGTACATTGAATTCGTTTTAAATGTTATAAAAACTTACTTTTATCCATGCGCCTATAGCACGATGGGTTAAGTCACAGCGTCGTTATCTAAAGATTTCAGGTTCAATCCCAGTTATCAGACATACTTTTTTTTCTCGATTTTTAAACATTTAATATTGAAACGAGGTTATTTATACCATTTTTGTTTTCGCTTTTCGCTGGTTTTTTTTTGGGGGGGGGTTGTTTATCCGTTTATGTTTAAAGAAGTTTTACGTCCGTTCGCTGTTTTATTTGTTTTGTTTTTTCGATTTTTTTTTAAAAGTTTAAACAGTATTATTAATTCGCTCATTCTTTGCCCCCCTCCCCTACATACACACCTCCAAACACCCGGGCAACGCCGTTCTTTTTTGGAGGGAGGGGGGTTGTTTTTTCCGATTTCTTTACGTTCGTTGGCTGTTTTTTTTTTTTTTTTGTCTGGGTTTTTCCGATTTTTTAAGAAGTTCTTTACCCCCCTCCTACACACACCTCCAAACACCCGGGCAACGCCGGGTATCCCCGCTAGTTAATAAATAAATCATAAATGCATATTAGGAATTTGCCAAACTTAGAACCCTTTAAAAACATTAAAGTATCAAACGCATTGAGTTACCTCCCTTTCAACGTTATGAATACATATTAAGATTTTGGTAACTTATAATTCAACAAAACCGTTAAAATTTCGAATGTACAGAGTAAACTCCCTTTCAACGTCTAAAATATCCTGTAATCGTAAATCTTAAGAGATAGGAACGAAAGAAAATAAAAAATAAAAAATAAATTTAGATCCTTAATTTTAAATGAAGAATGAGACTGCACTGAATATAGAGTAATGTTAAATAAATATTCCGTATGGAATAAGTTTTAAACAAAAACTGCTTTTTGTAATTACACAAATAGGTTAGCCGATATTTTTGTAAATAAACAAAGCAGATTCCAGAGACGAAACAAACATAGAATCGGAACAATATAGCTGAAGTCTTAGTTGATTAGTCCAGATTAAATAAATAATTTAAATTAAATGAAGAAACAAAAAAATTTAATTTAAGAACTTGAATAGTATTGAATAGTATTGAATAGTATTATTAAAACATATTAAGTAACGATAGTGGTAACGTTGTATGATAATTCGATTAATTTTTTTTTAATAGAGATACGAAAATGTAAATATATAAATCTTTAAAAAGACATTGGAAGGATGAGATGTAGGTAAAATATTTCCTCATATTTTTCCATAATAGGGGAAAGTGACTCCATACTGTTCATTGTTAAAAGGTTTTTATTCAATACGTCAAACGACATAATGTTTGAATTTGTCCGAATAGTCTTGAAACAATTGTAATTAACGATGAAATACACTATTTGTTGCTATCAATCTATTGGTTGATGTCTTGATTTTGTTAAAACAATATATATATATATATATATACACACACACACACAAGATAAAGCATAATCGCGTGGACATACCGGTTCTCGTCAGATCACTGAAGTTAAGCAACGTTTAGCCTGCTTAGTACCAGATGAATGACCATTTAGGAAATCTGAGCGCTTTATGTGTTCTCCGCTTATCTCGATATTTGTTTCCAGTCGTCCTGAACATACACTCCACTTGCAACTGCCACTTAACAATGTTGACTCAAGGGAGGCGTGGTTTGAGATTGCGCACCTCCTGCCACAAAAATTTCACGCGCAGGCATCCCTACGGTAGCTATCCACAGTCTGCCAAAGACTGAAGGAGCCTTACTTATATATATATATATATATATATATATATATATATATATATATATATATATATATATATATATATATATATATATATATCGCGCGCCACCTGGGGCATTAAATTAGTAAAAGGAAAAATATTCCCAACTAGCAGTAAGGGAAAAATCTCTTTCGTATAAATAATTGAATTCGTTCAAATGTATCACAAATAGAAATAAAGAAATAAAAATACTATATACCATGAACCACATAAATCGGTCAAGAAGTTTTTTTATATATAGAAAATTATTTTTTACAATTTGTTAGCGATTTTAATAGTACATCGTGCCCATTATAAGGGTGATTTATTATCTCAGTAGTTCGAATTGAGTTGTCTCTCTTTATTAAACATTGCGGATAAAGACACAATGTCTCGCTTTGTTATAAAATTTTACTTTCTCACAAGTAATTAATCAATTTACGTGATTTTTAGAATTTGACATTATTATTTAGTGGCGTATATTTTTCTTTATTTTTGTGTTTTAATTAGGTTAATCTATAGACTTGCACAATAAAATTGTAATTTACTTTAAAGTTCATTTTCCTTTCTTTCTCCAAAATTTTCGATCATAATGCATCCTAAACCGTGTAAACAAGCCGCAGCTATGTTGTAAAATAACTTCTCACGAAACATTGCCGAGCCCAATATTTTTAGGATTCCGCTATTAAACATGTTTTCTTATTAAATAAATATTTAGCTTTCATGTTGTGGCACCGAACATTATTTGCTCTAAAGCATGACATATGTCGAAAGTAAAATCGAACCAAATTGTTGTATTGAAACCTATAATTTTTGTGAGCATTAATTACATTTAGAATTCTATCTGGGTTACACTGGTGCTCTCTGTAACTTAAAAAGGGTTGGGGAGCACCACTTTACTATATTATGGCCTGCAACTCACATTTATAGGATCACCACTTTACTATATTATGGCCTGCAACTCACATTTATAGGGACGAAATTTTGATATTAATTACAAAAAGATCAATATGGATATTTATTGAAAGATCGAATTTTAATCTCCCTAAAAATAGAAAAAAGAGTATCGCTAGTTGCAGACGTTTGTAACCGGAAACATCTTTCTGCAAAATACGCATGCGCGGTCGATACGGAAAAATCCAACTTTCAAGGTTAACGTTTAGATTTCAAGTTTGGAGTGCTGATTGTAGTAGAAGTAGTAGGAGGAGCAAATCTCCTACTATTTATGTGCGCGCGTGTGTGTGTGTGTGTGTGTGTGTGTGTGTGTGTGTGTGTGTGTGTGTGTATATATGTGTGTGTGTGTGTGTCTGTGTGTGTGTATCTGTATAAATATATATATATTAAAATAGATATACAATGAGTTTAATGGATGATGATGATGATGATGATGATGATGATGATGATGATGATGATGATGATGTAAGAGTGAGAGAGAGAATTAATCAGCAGAGTGATCGATTTTTTCAGAAAAATTAAAAAATGATAGCATAATATTTATTCACATGTGTGTTATAGACAATCACAACAGCATTGGTACCGTCGGTTTCAAATCCAAACAAGAGAGACCTATAGTTGGTTGCCAATGTCTTCAGATTCTCTTTATAACTGTCTCCCCGGAAATTCAATGGTTTTATTATCTTTTGTAACACGCATACACACGCATACACACGCACACACACGCACACACACACACACACACACACACACATTTATGAGTATAAAGAAAAGATACGCTATTAAGATATATATTCTATAAGGTTTTCAAATTGTCACAATTAGTTTTAAAAAAAATCAATAAAAATGAATTTTTTACTTTCAGAGCATGTATATCGTTAGTCAACATTCCAAAACAGATGTATTTTATTCATATTTTTATAAAGTACGCCTTATACGTTCTTCGTTGAATATCGGAAGTTCACCAAACAACGCATTAGAAACAAATGTATATTCCACAAAAAAAAAAAAAAAAAAAAAGCAGTTTTTTTTTTCTTTGGAATAAAACATGATTTCGTAGGAAAAAAATGTTGAAATGGGAATGAAGATATTTAAAGTTTGCAAAAACATTAAAAAAAAACACAATAAGCCTCTCCAAGTTCCCAGTTATATTTGCACTCCATCCTTTTTGACACTTTTTGAATATTTGGTGGTTCTTATTTACTTCTGTTGCAGTTTCTATGTGGCTGATTATAGTTTATATCTCATGTGAACTAGTTTCTGCATTCAATGGTTTTCCTTAAGATTTCGACCATTTTCAGCATTACTGACGTTTGTGTAGTCTCAATCTTCCTTTGGTTCCGATTTTTTCTTGTCTTTTTTCTAAATTATTTAGAACGCTTCCTTGTCCTCCTACAATTATTGATATCATGTTGATTTTCTTCATGTCAGGCCATCATTAAAAAGATTCTCCTCAAGAACAACCTGTGGTATTCTCTAGAGTCTGAGTGACACAAATCTCCCCAAATTTCCAGTAGTCTCCACTTTTTTTTTTGATAACATTTGCAAATTAATTTGCGCTATCACAACAGCTTCTCGCCATTGATTTCTTGTTAGTAGCGACCATTTGAGTGGTAATAAGCCTCCCCAAGGTCACAGTCTTCATCGCACATCCATCGGACTCCTCAGTCTTTCCATCCTTCGTGACCCTTCTCATGTATTTGCTGTGGTATTAGTCGAGGCTGTCACTTTTTTTCTGGGGACAGGAGGGAATTACACTTACACTGTTTCATTTTTCTTGATTTCATGTAGCGTTTCTTTATGCTTTGTTTCTGTAGCAGTTTTTATATGTCCGGCTCGTGCCTGTGGTTCATGTGTATTAATCTCCGCATGCAAGGGTTTATCTCAATATTTCAGCCGTTTTCATTATTGCTATCCCTCGTATCTTCTCAGTCAATCCTCTGATTCCAATTTCTCCCATTCTTTTTTCAACGTTTTTCGAAGTTGCTCTTTATGCTTCTACTATTAATGGTGTTATCTGGACTTTCTTCATCTTCCATATTCCTTGCAGCTCTCTGGCTAGCTCTGTTTAATTTGTTCCGCTCCTGAGTCTCCTTGATATTCAACCTATTGTCTGCTGGAACAGGGACATTTATGATTTGGAAAGACTTTCCCTTCTTGTTAATTATTATGACATCTAGGTTTTTTGCTTGGATGGGTTTATGTTTGTACATTCATGTCCCATAGGATTTTATGATTTTTGTTTTTAAGAACTGCTGCCATTGTGTTCTTGTACCATTCGTCTGGGTGTTTGCATAATTCCCAATGTGCTGCCTTCCCCACTTGATCATGTCTGTTCTTGTATTGTTTTTGGGCTAGTTTGCTGCATTCGCTTATTATGTTGTTTATCGTTTCGTGTCTTTCGCCACAGAGTCTGCATTTGTTGTTTTCTTGTTTTTTTTGTCGATATTTGCTTCGATGTGGTTGGTTCTTATTGTGTTATCTTGCGCGGTGTTGTTGTTACTAGTAGTTCTCACATAGGTTGTTATCAGTCAGTGACAGTAGCCAGTAATATTCCCCTGGAGCCTAAAAACAATAAGACTCCTTAGATTCTCAGCTCTTTCTGTTTCTTTTGATAAGCGTTGCAAATCATTTTGTGTTATCGTAACAATCATTTACATTAAGTTTTCGGTTTCCTCAAGAACTTGAGTGGCAATAAGCCTCCCCAAGGTTCCGGTATTTCACACACTCTTCCATTCAAAGTCTGGTTGGTGTTCTCTCTCTTTTATCTTTTCATCTTTCTTGACCTTTCGTGATCATTTTGTGTTGCATCATTATATATATGTGTGTGTGTGTGTGTGTGTGTGTGTGTGTGTGTGTGTGTGTGTGTGTGTGTGTGTGTGTGTGTGTGTGTGTGTGTTGTCAGATTGACGAGAAAGTTCTTGCGGTTTTTATCTTTCAAATTCAGATGAACATACCTCGACTAAAACAAAAATTTATTAATCAAAATAAGCACCATCAGAATCAACACACTTTTGCCAATGCAAAACAAGTGTATTCATGCCAGTACCGTAAAAATCTTGCGCTTTGGTGGCGATGAAATCGCTGAAGGCGTTTTTGATATCGCTTAGGTTTTTGAAGAGTTTCTCGCGCAGGAAGTTGTCGAGAGGCTTGAAAAAGTGGTAGTCGGAAGGTGAGAGATCTGGAGAGTATGGCGAATGAGGCAGAGTTTCGTAGTCCAATTCGTTCGTAGGGTCGGTTTGGCAACGTGCGGTTAAGCATTGCCGTGGAGGAGAATTTTTTTTGTTGTTAACTAATGCTGGGTGTTGTTCGCGAATTTTCTAGTACATTTCATCCATTTGTTGACAGTACTTCCCTGTTGTAATGGTTTCGCCTGCGTATATAAATAATTGTAGCTTCTCTTTCAATTTCGGATTTTGTAATCATGCCCATATTCCTTTAATTTCTTTTAAAGTTAACGTTCTTTTTCTTATGATAAGTCAAGGTTGAAATAAATTCAAAAGTTCGCATAATAATTACATGAATGAGTCTACGTTAGGAAACAGATGTTCTCAAGAATTGTGCATTTCAACGTACTTAAAGAAATAAACGGTAAGATGGTTAACATCTTAAAATGTTGAATATAGACATTAGCGAGCAAGAAATGACGCCCAGATGGTTCACAGAGTTTTATAATTATATAGATATTAATAAGATTTTAGTAGTACATGCATTTTAGTACGATCTCACTATTATTGAAGTTAATTTTGTTGATGATTGGCAGTTTTAATGATGTGCAAGGCTTCTGTACTTGCAATTGTTATTTGTATTGAAGTACACAATGAACAAACGAGCATTGCATATATTAGAAGCTTAAAATCTCATTCTATTACATAAACGCATCAAATTTTTTTGAATTCTTACAGCTTATAACTTAAATTGTGCGACGCTATAAGTTGTAATGTCTTTCCTAGAACAGTGGGAGACCATTCTTTTGACGTCTGACTTTAGGCGCGCGATTCTCCGTTATCTTTTGAAATTCTCTCCCCCCCCCCCCTTTTCTTTTTGTTTGATTATTTATTTGCTTTTTTTATCCAATGAATATCCGACAAAGCATCGAAACCGTCTGGATATATACGGAACATACATTTTTTTTTTGATTATTTTAACGCAAAAAGATCATTCGTAAAATTGAAATAATGTGTGTGTGTGTGTGTGTGTGTGTGTGTGTGTGTGTGTGTGTGTGTGTGTGTGTGTGTGTGTGTGCGCGCGCGGATGCCTCCGTTCAGTCTCCAGAGAAAATGGAACCTCTGTAAAGATAGTTGCGCCTGTGACTGTGAGGCAGGGATTGCGCAATCCCAACTACACCTCTCTTGAATCGGCACTGCTTGGGTCCAGTGGCAAAGAAAGGCCAAAGATAAACGGAGAGCACCGACTGCACTTGGAATTCGCAAATCGTCACCAATTTTACTACTGACCAGCATATATATGTGTGTGTGTGTGTGTGTGTGTGTGTGTGTGTGTGTGTGTGTGTGTGTGTGTGTGTGTGTGTATGTGTGTGTGTGTGTGTGTGTGTAGAGAAAGAGAGGGGGCAGAGAGAGAAATAGAACTCACACTGTTCATAATATTTCAATGTGCTTTTTTCATCTCTCTTACTGCTTTCAACTATTACACTCGTCATTCTCAAGGAATTATCTGTTAATGTTTATATTAGTAATAATTACTGTATATCATAATAGCAATTGTAATGTGTGTAAAATGATTGTCAAAACCCCTATTTCCACTCTTCGGACTAGGACCATGGTATGGTATCTGTTCTGTTCTCATGCTTTTCTTCTTGACCGAATTTATTTTATTTTTCCCTTATTAAAAACCGTACTTGTGTTCAACTTTGCCATGCTGTTAGCATGTTTGTGCGAAGGGGTTAAGCAAATAAATTTTGTTTCTGTTTTAGGGGCAGACATTGCATCGTCAGTCTGTCGAAGTCAGTAAAAGTGAACTAAACTAACTAAGCTGATGTTTCTTGATTTTGTTTATTTGTTTGTATTTGTTTTTTTTATTTTGTTTCTTTTTTTTAATTTCGAATGAATACGATTTTTTTTTATTTTGTTTCTTTTTTTTAATTTCGAATGAATACGATTTTTTTTTATTTTGTTTCTTTTTTTTAATTTCGAATGAATACGATTGAATTTAGAAAAGATATTTCTTTCAGTTTTAGGGGAGATTTTTGTTTTCAACTGGCTTATATTAAAAAAAAAAAAAGTTTTAAAAAATTGTAACTATAAAAAAATAAACTTTTTTCACTTTATGTACGAAAACACGATGAAATACACGATTAAAATATTTTATATATATATATATATATATATATATATATATATATATATATATATATATATCGGATACACATTTTTGTGTGCAAATCCAGAATTCAAATAAAAATATAGAAAAAGCATTTATGATATGCGCACCCTTGACGGAACGAAAATGTCATTTAAGTAAATTGATCAATTAGTTTTTATTTTTAATTAAGAAAATCAAATATTATGAGAAAGTGAAACCGGCGTTTTTGATCGGCCATATTTATTAAATCAAGAAATACTACTCAATTCAAACTATGAAGATGTTAAAATCAACCTTGTAATAGCTACGATACTATTAATCGTTAGAAATCGTTAAAAAAAAAAAAAAAAAAAATGATTATATATAGAGAGAAACGATGCTGGAGGACACAAGACGACGCAGAAAGCAGCGCCAAAAGCCCGCAGATCCCAGCGCACCATCCTCCATCCTATGCCCATTCCCAAAAGACAATCCGCTGATACACCAAGACGCATATCTGTATCTCCTGAGATAAAAGATTGCATATATATTTCCCCCAAAACCTCTAGCCTTGATGGAAGAAAGACTAAAACTTGCTGCTATGGTTTCAAATGATCTGAAATTAAAGCAAGGGAAAACTTGATTCCAAATATTTCTCATGTGTTATATCTTCCCTCTTTTAGAAATATGAATATCTCCAATATCAAATAATTTTTATACACTGTGAAATTGACATATGTATGAAAACTAAAGAGGGGAGATATACCATATGAGAAATATTTGGAACCAAGTATCTCCATACTGATATTTCAGTATGAAACCATAGGAGCAAGTTTTAGTCCCACCTCCATCAAGGCTAGACGTTTTGGTGAAATATTAGATATTTTGTAATTCATATGCAAAACTAGGGAAAAAATGATTGTGATTGAAACATTTTATATCTGTAAAAAGTGTCAAAAATAGGCTCTGGATGATTGATGATGGATAATCCTCTTAATGTCCGACCTTAAAAGCAAATGTCACATCGTCCACTACACAATTGAGGTCATTACCTTTCCAACGAGGCTTCATTTGCTAAATTCTGATCAATAGTCATGAAGATTTGTAACTTATAAAATTGCTAAAAATGTGGTCTATCAATCTATCTATCTATCTGTCTATCTAAAGAGAGAGAGAGAGAGAGAGAGAGAGAGAGAAAGAAAGAAAGAGAGAGAGAAAGAGAGAGAGATCTATATTGGTAGCCTAATTGAATATTGAAATGCTTATCTTTTTGGTTCTATGAGACGAAACCATATGAAAATTTGCAGGCTTTTGAAGATTATAATACTATTCTATGGTTAAAATTTTATAACAATTGGTAAAAGAAGAACCTATATTTTCAAACCAATAAAGTATGCCAAATTTGTCTACATTTATAAATACAGTGTCCTGGCATGCTAGCTTTAGTTTTGCTGTTTAGGATGAATTTTGCCTACGTTTTTTTTTTTTTTTTTTGCTTGGTTGTCTCCACTACGGCCTTGCTAGACCACTACGAGCATGTTTCGGTCAACTAGTTACCAGCAACTAGAGACCTCTTCAGGCGATACAGTTTATACAAAAGCAAAGTTTGCAACGAAAATATCAGGTCTTTCTCGTCACAGGGAATTAATACCAGGAGGTTCCATCAAATGTTGTGAAAAATGAGATTTGGTTTTATGTAAATAAGACCCAATAGAATTGAGTCTGTGTTTGAGTGTAAGAATGAATGGGAAAGGATGAGGCGTTAAAGATCGAGATAGAGGTAATGGAAGACTAGAAAGAATAGTATTCGTATGCGTGTTTGATATCTGCCTTAAATCATAAACATACTAGTGTGTATAGGTTCCAATAGCAGGAAAATATGGATTTGACATATCTATGCTAAAAGAGGTTTTGGATTTATTTGGGGGAGAGTATTCAGTTATAAAAATGCTTTAAATTTGACTATAATTTTTGTGTGGTCAGAAAATGTACGACTAGCGTTGCCCTTTTATATATCCCCGCCCCACCACTATCATCCCTACACACATCAGTGAAGACATTAAGAGATAAGGAAGAAAAGGGAAAAGGCACAAGGAAGAAAAAAAAAAGAAAGGAAGAATGAAAAAGGGAAATCCTAAATGATTTATTGGTGGTGATTCTAAGGCATGTCTTCCTCCTTCCTACTCGTCCGCGTCCACTCGCCCCAGCCTTACTCTCATCTTTCACCATAGCTTTTTTTACTTATTTACTCCGGGAGGCGTGGAAAGTTGTATAGCAATAATAATAATAAAATCTACGAATGTATATAATTAATTTACTCCATGCTTAGATGTAATCATCTACTCAAATTGTGATAATGATAATTAAAAATAGAAGGTAATGGGGGATAAGCATGTTGGTGACTGTGATATTATAGTAATTTACAATGTATGTGTGTGTGTGTGTGTGTGTGTGTGTGTGTGTGTTTTATGGTATACGTATATATGTGTGCATGTGTCTTTTATTCTACAACCTCAAAATATTAACTTGCACCATTATTTTGAGTTTGTAAAATAAAAACATATTCAGCTCTACTAAAGTATTGAGCACTTTTTATCCTGTTTTTACTACTTATACTACTAAGTATATATATATATATATATATATATATATATATAGAGAGAGAGAGAGAGAGAGAGAGAGAGAGAGAGAGGGAGAGAGAATGTATATAATATGTTTATATAAACTAATTAATCAATTTACATAATTTTTGAAATATGACATTTTCGTTTCGTGAAGATTTTTCTGTTTTTTTAAAAATTAGGTTTAATTCTTGGATAATAATTTTCTATATTTTTTTTTTAAATTAGGTTTAATTCTTGGATAATAACCTAAAACTATACAATAATAATAATAATAATAATAATAATAATAATAATAATAATAATAATAAATATATATATATATATATATATATATATATATATATATATATATATATATATATATATATATATATATATATATCATTCAACTTTTTAACTGAATTCATCTTAGTGTTCTATGCACAACTAATGGACTGGATGAAGTTTATTTTTTCCCCCACTTCTTCGTTACTCTCTCTCTCTCTCTCTCTCTCTCTCTCTCTCTCTCTCTCTCTCTCTCTCTCTCTCTCTCTCTCTCTCTCTCTCATTTAGTCTTAGAGTATTTTAGTCCCGTAGAGGTCAAACGGACGTGACCCCTTTCTCTCTCTTTCTCTCCTGTAGCTGGTCGGGAGTAACCAGATATGCTTTAACAGATTAACTACTTATGTGAAAATAAATAAATAGATAAATTAAAAAAAGGCAAATAAAACTAATAACTCTTAAGGGGAAAAATGGCGCAGAGGACAAAACAGTATTGATTGTAATTGAACAATGAGCACACACAAACGCAAACATATATAAATATACACACACAAACTTACACATGCACACGGAAATATACACATAACCACACATAACCACAGACAAGCCCACACGCAAAAACACACACACTCACACAAACACAGACACACAAAAACACTAACACGCACAAACGCAAGAATATAAATGTACACACGCACAAACACGCACGTACATACACACAGAAACACACACACACACACACACACACACACTGACAAGCGCACACACAAACACACACGTATACATAAACACACACAAACACACACACGCGCGCGTGGGAGAAATAGAAAATGACTAACACGATAAGAAAAATTTAACTGAGACTTGAATTAATCTGTACTTGAATTTATGCGGGTGCATACCTACACCCCTGTTTACTAGCCTTCCCACGAGGGCAGAAATAGACAAATGGTCCGTGTTTAATGTGGGGAATACCCCGCCTCTTAAAAGAGACACCCTGGATTGGAACAAAAAATAATAATTTCCTCAGTCTAAAAGGATTTTTTTTACTGAACGAACACAGAACAGATACTACACTTTGCGTTATTTATTTGTAAAAAAGTATCAAATTAATATTTAGAACAAATTAGGCACAAGGCAATCAAAAGTGTAGGGAAAATGAGTGTTGTTGATCATCTTTAGTCTAAAGTAAAAAAAATGACTTCTTCACTCGAATCATCTCAGTCGCCACAATACCACATTTACTCTTAGTGATTATCCTACTTTAAAATATCCACATATGAAAATGAAATATAAAAATATCCACATGACTCGGTAGAAGTTCTAAGTAATTCGTAATTGTATCGTGAGTGTCACCTGCACTGAGGATTTAACCTTTAACCTTCAGAAGAGTGTAACTTACAAGTAAATTTAATCAAGTATTTTATCCACTACGCCACATGTAGTTGCGGGACAAAAGCATTATAATCCCGTGATCTTAAGTAATTATCCGCTTACGCTTCAGAAGAGTGTCACTTAGAACTGGATTTTTACCTAGTACTTGATCCGTTACGACACGGATCCTTGTTAGTAACACACACACACACACACACACACACACACACACACACACACACACACACACACAGGTACTTGGACGCATCTAAGATAAGGTACATCCACTTTTTGTGCGTTGAAAACAGAACGTGACGGTCCGTCCTGCCGACAGACACCCATCCCCTTCCCTCATAGAAAGTAACTAAAAATATATTCAACGTTTGTTTGAAGTTAATTGTAATCCAAGATCAATCCGTCGGTGAGTGGGAATAAAGCTAACACTATTATCGAATTCTCGTCGACGAATGGGTGAGAAAGAATCACGTAATTAAAATATGAATCGATGAAAGCCACATGAAGGCTTTGCAAGTCGCCGACAACTACCGACTCCCCTAAAAAAACAAAAAAAAACAAACAAAAAAAAAAAACGACTTCTTATATTAAATGTATTCACTGCATTCCATCGTATGGTTTGCTCGTCAATTTTACAAGATCGTGACTTTGAACCTGGACTTGAACCTGGGTTCGCAAATAACGTATACTTATTATCAAATTAAACCCAACATTTTAAAACTTTAACTTCCTGTCAGTAGAAAACAATACTGTTAGATTGCTCTCTTGCAGACTAGAACAAGGTCGTCTTCAAAACCAATGCCAACAAATACTTGTTGAACTATCGTCTTAGGTAATCAACATTTTATCCATCATATGCCACAGTTTTAATTCTCTTAGATGCATTTGAGGTTCATCTATCCATATCATTAATACCGCCCAATGTGATGAGGACGCTTGATAAATATCCGGAAGGTCTGAAAGCGGACGCCATCAAATCAACAAAAATGCAAGAGAAGATAATATCAAAGAAGACCAAGAAAATTTCTTAAAACAAAATTAAAAGGAATAATAATCTGAATAGTTTTCTAGTTGCTCTGGATCCTTCATAGGCAGAACAAAAGATTGTTCATTCCTTACATCGTTTTCAATCCTCTCATAATATTCTTAATAATTTAACTGACAATCTATTAATCATTATCCTCGAGTTCTCTGTAGTTAGTACTACTCATTAGTATAAAAAAAGAATGGATATCCTTGAACAATGTCCATTCATTCTACGCGTTTATGAAAATGCCGTTGAAAACTGTATCGTGGCAAATCGACCAACAGATCGACCAGTGTAATAAAGCCACAAATTTGTAAAAAAAAAAAGAAAAACTACATTGTGGAAGCGTGACTTATAATAAGACAACTTGGATGCGTTCGAGGTTCCAAATACAAATATGTACACTTGGGAGAGAGCATGGATTCACTTGGAATGCAATACAATTAACCTGCACTACAATAGATGCCACGATATGCAATTTGAGAACCATTCTTTAAGTTTCTTCCAATCCGATTCGACGACTTTCCATTGCGTACAACAGTTCCGTGGTATAATATTCGGACTATTGTTCTCATTTCGGACTAACTAGGTCATCATCACATCATATTGTATGAGTCTACAGTTGGTATTGGTTTCCTGATATATTTCTTATCAGAATCCTTTCTATAAAGGCATCGGGGACCTATGAAAGTAACCGTGAGAAAGTAACAAAAGAAACAAAGCTTCTTTCTTAGAAGTGCACGCCAGTGGAACTCTCTTCCGTCTGCCTGTTTCCCACCTGACTACAACATGAATGTCTTCAAGTCCAATATAAACCAATTCCTGATGAACCGCCCCCCTTAAGTAAGGCACTTTATCAAATCTCCAATACTAACGATTACTACGATACTATCGCACTGATTACTGTACACACAATGGCCCTTATCCTCGAGTGGCTTCCGGGTCTTGATAAGTGGTGACTTCCATGTATACAAAAAAAAAAAAAAAAAAAACATCCTACGTGAAAGTGATTTATGTGGAACGTACTGGATTCGAACTTGGCACACCCAGGTCGTCAGTCCGTGTAGTTAACCACTTACCCACCGTCACCTCCCGACTAAATAGATAACAAATGACTATTTTAACTATACACCATTGTAATTTTCAAATACATTGACAAACCTGATAATCAGCAAAATCATACCCCTTCATTGTAAAGAGCTCCAAATGCCAGAAGGTTTTCTACTCTAATACTTTCTTTCCTCGAACCCTTGTCCATTGGAATTCTCCCTTTGCGCCCTGTTTTTATGCGGCAGAAATTTAAATGCAATGCTAAAAAGCATCTAGTTGCACAACTCCTCACTAGGACACCCCTATACAACTGTCCCTTTATTTCAAATAGCCTAGTGGCAGTGTGTCTTGTTTGGAGTGAATTGAAATTGAATAAAAGGTATTTGTGTTAACACGTGACTCTGCTCTACCAATCAGAATTTTGCTATATTCCACATTCCCGCCCTTCACTATCTAACTTGGACATTTTGGCCGTGGAATTGAGTTAGCACGTTTTTATTATCAGGCCTTTTTTTCTTATTCCCCAAACGTGTGTAGTGATGCTGTTGAGGCTTCATATATTAGATTATGTGATGATTCTTGGTTTCCTATCAAATAGTTGATTAAATATGTTAATGTTTATAAATAGTTCTGTTATGCTTTGTTTGTTACCGACATACCGCAATTATTGACGCGAATGCTGGATGAAAAAAAAAGAAGCAAAATAAACATTGGTGTTGTGAGGCGGTGCGCTTCGGCATTTTATTTCTCTCGGAAATGAGAGGCAACATTCCAGTGTAGCTTAATGTATATATACTAGCAGTCACCCAGCGTAAAATATGCTTAAATATATTTTAATTTGCGCAGATTTTGTATTTATAATTAAAGAGCCAATACTCTATTGACTGTACCCAATATATGGTACCGCCCAATGCACCCAATATATGGTAGGAATTTTAAAAAATGTCTTGGGTGCTGCTTAAGTGCTTATAATTGAAAACAAAACATCCAGCACTCCAGTACTATATATATATATATATATATATATATATATATATATATATATATATATATATTGTTTTAAATAAAATAGGCGGAAGTTTTTCTAGAGCTCTTTCGACTATCATCTCATCAGGAGGAAATCGATAGCGTAAAAATAATATTATGTCGAAAGTTTAAAGAGTTCTAATGGGGAACTATTGAATGTGCCGGGAACAACTAAATTAAGTTTATTAACGTTTAAAAACGATTAAAATATTGGCACAACGAGGGAAAAAGCGGGAGAAAAGATTCAAAGTTCCCCAAAGAGAAACAATGCGTTTGCTGTTTCTTTTTGCCGGCACAAAGAAGGTTTACGCATCGCGATAGAGACAGACTCCAAAATCTTTAAATGGTTTCTGGAGTTCGCTCTATGTAGCACCTCGAGCCATTCTATTTTATATCTATCGGCACAGCACGGGTTGTCAACCAAATGCTGGCCAATAGCAGAGTCCAAGGCTGCAGAAGGAGGGAGACTAACAGACCCCACCCTCTCTTGTCTGGTCTTCGATGGAACATGCTGGTTTATACGTTTATTTTTTATTGTTTTTTGTTGTTGTTTTTTTTTGTTTAAAAACTATTTTGTATCTCTATCCTAGAGTAAATTTTATCTTATGAACACAATTGTTCGCTAGTTCTCTTCTACAGTTTAATAGATGTTGGGTTTTTTAAAGTACAGGATAGCAAATTTTTCATGAAGGCATAATCTACATGTGTCGTCTAGGTCCCTACACGTGGTAGGTTGTCTTATTATTTTCCATTCGACTACCGGCGAATGTCCGCTTTCTTTGAGTTCCCAGTATTTATTTGCTAGCGAATCATCAGGATTTTCTGTCAATTATGGTTACGGCACACTAAACCAACATTTTTTTTTTTTTTTTTGCTTTTTTTTATGCAAAAATGTAATTTTTTTAATTATTTCTTGGATGATGGAGGGTTCTGTTGAAAAAAAAACAATTTGTAAATTCTCTTGAAAAGTTTTTTTTTTTCACCTGACAATTTACGGTTTTCATTAAAAACATTCATCTTATAAAATATTCTGTTTACAAAAAACAAATAAACGCTTACTGCCAATTTTCTTTTTAAAAAACAAAAAGTGTAAGCTTTCTTGAAAAAAAAACTTTCACTTAACAATTTACAATAAAAAAAATTTTCTTGAAAAAAAAACAACTTTTGTTGATAAAAATATTGCAAACAAAAATTGTTGATAAAAAATTGCAACAAAAATAATAAAAGGAAATAAACGAAATGCAACTTTTCTTGAGGAAAATAATATATATATATATATATATATATATATATATATATATATATATATATATATATATATATATATATATATTCACCAAATTTACAGTAGGTTTTCGTTATTTTTTATTTATTGTATTTCTATTTCTCCCCGTTCGTTTGTTTTGATATTCGTCTGCGTCTGTTTCTTTGCTCGGCTTAATCAGGTGACACCCAGTCGAGCCCGAACCATAATTGACGAAAAATCCAGAGGATCTTAGTCAAATTCTGCAAGAGTACCAAAAATATATACGGGGTGTTCATTGTACAGGTCAGTTGATAGAAAATCGGCCAGTCAAAAAGTTAATATTTAATTTATATATATATATATATATATATATATATATATATATATATATATATATATATATATATATATATAAAACTACTTACATTTTTGTCAATTTCAATGATAAGCAATGTTATCTACCTAATTGTCATGTAACAATTGTTTAAGTCTTCCATGATTCAATGAAAAAATGATTTCGGCCATGTTCGTTTTGTTATGTGACAAACACAAGGGAAATTGCTAAAATTTCTAAAAAGGGACGCCTCAAAATATCGTGTATCCACAAATATTGAGAAAATAAACATAAGAAACATGAATTTTGTCTTTTTTGTGTTCCATTTAAACAAACTGAGTCACAGAAACGCGTACCTGGGTACAGCTAGTATATATATATATATATATATATATATATATATATATATATATATATATATATATATAATGTATTATTATTCTAAAGTTTATTCTGTACATACAGTTATTTGCTTTTAGCTTCTACAGTCTAATAGATTTTGGATTTCTTTAAAGTTTGAAATTTTGAATTTCTCATTTAAACATAATCTATGCGGGTCTTCTTATTTTGTATATGTAGTGGTGTATCGTACTATTTTCTATTTAACTATTAGCGAGAAACTGCTTTCTCTGAGTTCCCAGTTATTGGTCGGTAGTACTGTTTTTATTCGGCGTTTTCCATTATTGAATCTACTTTTATGGTCGTAGTATCTACTCTCTCTCTTTCTCTCATCATCTATCTCTCTCACACACACACACTCACACCCTCACTCACTCTCTCTCTTTCTTTCTCTTTCACTCAATCACTCACTCACTCTCTCTCTCTCTCTCTCTCTCTATATATATATATATATATATATATATATATATATATATATATATATACACACATATATGTACTCTCACTCTCTCTCTCTTTCTGTTTCTCTCTCTCTCTCATTCTCTCTCTTTATATATATATATATATATATATATATATATATATATATATATATATATATATATATATATATATATATAGCATTTCAGCCCGGCGTTGCCCCGGTGTTCGGAGGTGTATGTTGAGCAAAAAACAAAACGGTCAATTTTTTCAACTTTGACCCCTATTATGACCCCTTAAAATTTATTGTTTTGGGTCCAACTCAAGTTATTAAGTTAGATCCATGTCCAATGAACTTATATTTAAAATGTCAAGTGTTTAGACATAAGATTGTCGGAGGAGTTTTGTAGAGTTCTCAAAGGTCAAATAATTGAACTTTGACCCCTTAAAAGCCAAATTTCTGGCCAAAAATGGACCACAAAGATTTTCCCAAATCTCAGTACCCTGTATATCAAATTTCGAGTCTGTAGATTAAAAATTGACAGAGTTATTGCGTAGAGAAATGTACATACACAGAGACACAGACACACAGACACACACACACGTTTACATTTATAGATATATAGATAGATTAAACAAAAAGTTATACGTATACATACATATATATAGAAACAATTTTGTGTTTACTGTAAACTTTTTGCGCAAATATTATGCAAGTATAAATCATTTAAAATATCTGCATGAATTACACGTAATAGTTAACTCTAGATGATCATCCCATAAGAAAACCGAAAAAAAGTAATAGGGAATTAATTAAAATGAATGTTTAAAAGAATATGCAAATTAGCTAGATATTTTGCTAGTGAATGCATTTCCACAACCCATATATAAGAAAATTGTATTTTCTTTTTTAAATAAATAGAAAGGAGGGGTTTTAATATGAATATCAATACACACAAAAGAAAAACGAATTTATAGGAGTATATATATATATATATATATACATGAAGAGAGATAGAGAGGGAGAAAGACGGGAAAGATGTAGATAATAAATGTCTTTTAAAAATTCTCACAATGTTGCTTTTAACAATCATAAAAGTTAAAATCATGATTTTACCAGTATATCAACTGAATAGGTATTGTATGTTCAATGAAGAAAAAAAATCACGCATGAATTCACGTATATAAATTCACGCACTAGTAGTACCATGTGAGTTATACATTTACTGACACATTGAAGAGGATAATTTTAAGCTTACTTCAGTAAGTCATGTCTGTGTGTATGTGTATGCGTGTGTTTGACTATACTTACATATTGCAACGTTCACCATTAAGTATAACATTCAAAATGGTTCTATTCTAAGCAATAAAATTTCGTTATGCGTATGTGCGCATGCGTAAGTATTGATGTTTATTATCTAGATATATCACGTGATGCGTGCGTGAAACATATACATTTGTTTGCGGAACTTTTTTGTGAAGTAAATCAACTAGTAGCTAACTAGTCGCTTCCAGGCAAAATTATTGTTTTGTATTTTAGAAATAAATATAACTAAAGCTTAAAGATTTCATAACTCGGATTTTTTTTAGATAAGGTTTTAATATTTGTATTATTTGGAATCTTTGGACAACTGTTCCATCTTGGGTGTGATTCTCAGAACGTTTCGGTCGATGTAACCTCCGATTTCCTTCAGGTGTGTCTTGTCGAACTCGGAAATCTTTCTGTCGAATTCGGGAATCTTTCCGTCGAATTCGGGAATTTGCACGAAATTTCGAACGAAACCCTTTATCTAACCCGTGGGGGTAGCTTGCTTTCTTTTACTCACTTGTATTCTTAGTATTGTCCCTACTGAGTACTGAACCTTCAACCTCTGAAAGACTGTCACTTAGAACTGATTATTAGTTATCACTTTCATTGTTGCCTCACAGGTCTATGTGGAATACATTCTGTCAGTCATAATCAGGTAGATGTCTTAAGTAATTACTAATCATATTCTTAGTATCGCATTTACTGAGAATTGAACCTTCAACTTCTAAAAGACTGCCACTTGATTATTAGTTCTTATATCCGTCATTGCAGATTATTCAATCGAACACATTCCCAATTCCAATATAAATTTTGCATTTCTGATATGACTTTTAGCAGAATAGAATTTTGGTTACTATTAACTATAGGGTAATCTTTATTTCAAAGCACATGATTATCGCTTAAAAGCGTGATAATCAATAATTTTCTTCGTAACAAAATATGTTTGATATAATTTAATTGAACAATTAAAAAACAAAGTCATCTCCCTTGCATTATGTTCTAAAAAAAAAAGAAAAGAAAATGCACGTGGTTATCGATCCTCTATTTCGTAAAACATTTTTTCAATAATATTAACAATTAGCATAGATACTCCCTAAAATTGAGTCATAGGAAAGCCTTTAAAATATATTAGTGTCCCCCTGAAGATTGAACTTTCTTTATGATCTACGGACCCACCCTCAAACCCACGGTTCGAATTCTTACAATGCAGAGCTAACCCCTCTTTTCCTTAGTAGAAAAAAAGAAACATGTATTCAACACGCGGAGAAGGTCGCGGGGTGCTGCGACCGAAACGTTGTGCCAATAACACCCAAGATGAGAATAATTGTCCGATTAATCAAAATAATACAAACATTCACATCTTATCTCCAAAATTCAGAATTGCAATTAAAAAACGGGTTTAAGAACTTTCTTGTCTACATTAGTTGGAGTAATGAAATGTGCTCTGATGAACTCATGACACTTGTGCCCCCTTGACGTGAATACTCCCAACTTATCCGACAAGCAGCAAAATCTCACCCTTTCACTGTAAAGGTTTTTAGATGCTGGAAAGCTTTTTACCTTCCTTGTTTCCTGATTCTCTGACTGTAATAACATGCAGAAATTTAAATGTAATGTGAACAGACATCTCACTGCTCAGCCCCCCGCCTCATAGTCCTTTGTTAGACACGATCATAAATAGTAATCCCTTACGTTCCAATTGGCAATATGTCTTGTTTGGGGTTGTATCGACCGCAACATACGGCAGGAACAAATCTTCGGCAGGAACATTTCATAATAATCACCGTTCAACACGCACGTGTATGAAGAATGCGCAAGCAGACAACGTCGTGATTTTGCCATCCGCACACATGTTAATTAAGGAACTACGTTAGGCTCCATGCGTAGTGATACAGCAAACTGGCTGGCACATTCCAGAACGTCTCTATATAAAGATTTGCCGCAAAAAATCAAATCATTTTCTCTTTAGATTTCTCCAGCCCGACATGTGTCGATGAAATTCTGTCAAAAAGGAAACGTTAAAATCCCCATTTGGACTTTACGCGTGCTACAGACAAAATCAAACCAGTTTTACTCTTCAACATCCATCGCAGAAAATCGCCACATGGAACGGGAATTTAAATCTTCTTTTCAACACTGTTGCTTTGAACTGCTGTTTTCTTATGCGATGAACACATGCTCACACGCAATTCGCTTATTCGTTAATGACTGTTTTTCTCATAGAAAATAACCACATTCCATTGAAACTACGTGTGACTCTCTGTTCATAAAAATCAGTAATCTTAAACTTCATGCTGTTCTCACAAAAATTATTATTTAACTACGCTTGCATAATGATATTCATTACAAGAAAACATTAATATTGGAGCGATTTGAATTAATATTCTTTTAACACGTAAATAAATGTCGTTATTTCATATTAATACAGCAATCTTGAGTTCTTTGTCAAGTGTCGTTATTTTCTGGAGTTGTTCATATTTTAATTTTTATGCATGTGAGGATGGCTGTTGCGATGCCTTACATCATGATATAATCATATTGTCTCAACTTTTCTCATTAGATCACTGAAGTTAAGCAACGCTGGTCAGTACTGGACGGTGACTATTTGTGAATATCAGGCGTTCTATGTGGTTTGATGGCAACATCTCCACGTATCTATAGAAAAGTCTTTGTCTGTTAATCGGTCTATCACACCTCATTAAACTAATGGGAATAATCCTCGCTTGTTTGAAACGAATTCTCTTCGTTGAGGATTCTCTTGACGTTGAATCTGGTCAGTACCGGGTGAATGACTATTTGATCATATCAGGTGCTCTATCAGAGTGGATGGCGATACCTTCATGCAAAAAAATAAGAGTAAAGACAACGCCATTTTCCTTAACTGAGATATACATGTGAGTGGGGACTGCTTGTGTATCTAATAATAGAAATTTTCTTCTTTTGGGTGAAACTGATTCAACTCACTCAGGGCGAATGCTTCTCTGAGTAGCAAGTATAAAGATGCATTATGGGACGAATAATTTGTAGAAAAAAAAAGATTAAATAAGTCTTTAGAGTAGACATTCTTCGGAAATTCTCATTGAACTGCGGGAATAACTCGCTCAGTTGAAAAGTGGTCTCTCTGCAGTTTTATTTACTTTGACATTCTGTACTGCTATCAGTCAAGGATTTGTTCTCGACAATCAGTCCGGCAAAAACTAGTGGCTATTGCCGTGGCATTTTATTTGTTGGGCTGTAGCATTGGTTCTTGATAGTCTTAGGATGTCCACGCCCCCATGCATTACCTTCCAGCTTTCTAGTGGAGTAAGGTTACTGCTTATTATCTGAGACGATCTGACCGAGCAATTCCGATAGAGCTGTCCAGACAATTTTTCATGGGTCAGAATTCCCCTGCTTTGACGCTTGATTCTTCCTACCTTCCGAGCTTGTGTCACATCTTCCAGCCGCAGGAAGAAAGTAAACCATGTTAAAAATAAAAATAAAAATGTTAAAAATTTTAACTAAAATTGGATTACAAGTATTTGTTTACATTAGACTTGGAGACGACCATGTTGCAAATCCGCTTCTGGTTATATTGTTTCATAGAGTGGGTGTTCTGGGAAGGAAACTTTGTTCATGGAAATTCCATTTGCTTTATTTATACAGATAAAGAGAAAAGACAGTTATTTGATGTGGTTGTAGCTAATCTTCCCGTGAACGTTTTTTTCGACGCTATCTTTAGATTTTACAGAGAGAGATAGATAGATCGATCTTCAGTTATGAGATATCGATCTTCAGTTGTGGCTCAGCTTTTGATGAGGGCACTTGCTCTCAAGCTAGTCTTGATAACAGATGAGCACAGCAGTGCCAACAACAAACGACGACGTAAAGGAAGCATGAATACGATGTGAAGCAAGAGCGATGGCGTTGTGAGCTTCTTTTTCTTTTTTCTTTTTTTTTCTTTTCTTTTTTCTCATATTTTAAGCGATCGTTTCCCCTGTGCAAAATGCCGCCCAACGCAATATTTCCAAAAAACGTATACATAAAAAAAACACGCGTACAAACAAGTATAAAACTGCAAGTTGTATGCGAAAAAAAGAAAAGAAAGATTCCTTGCTTTTTACATAGTCCAATAGGAATGCACAGCGAATATGAATATGGTCCAAAACAGACCTTAAAGAAGATTTTTTTCATACTGGCAGGCTGCCCAGCGTTGCCTGGTCGTAAAATGCGCTTAAATATTGTATTTTAATTAATGCAGATTTCGCATTTATTGTTATAGAACCAATCCTGTATTGCTTATTACATTGTACCTAATATAGATGAGTGGTCCGGTCGTAAAATACATTTAAATATGATGACTTAATTCACGTAAATTTCGTATTAATTATTATAAAGCCAATTTTCTATTAAATATGATATTGTCCCTTCAATATATAGTACTGATTTCAAAATTTTATAAAAACAATTATTTGGGTGCCATCAGCTAGAATAAGATTAAAACATTTGGCGCTCCAGCGTTGGTCGCTACTGGTTGAGCTATCGATAGATAAGAAAGGTTAAAAATTAAATGACTTCAAGCTATAAAGGATGTATATTTTACATGTGAAGAAGTAATGGGCTTTGTCGAGTTATTTTTTTTAACCAATGGCAACTGTTATTTCTTCAATTTTGATCCCTTAGCAGCTATTTTTACTGGCTAAAAGCCAAATCGAAATTGTTTCACAGGTCCAAATCTCCTATATATCAAGTTTCAAGTCTGTAGAGCAAAAGTTCAGAGAGGAGTTTGGTAGAGACCGTTATGCACGTCCACAAACAAGGTCTTATATATATATATATATATATATATATATATAGAGAGAGAGAGAGAGAGAGAGAGAGAGAGAGGGAGGGAGAGAGAGAGGGGGGGAGAGAAGGGGAGGGAGAGATAAATATATGTGCGTATGCTAGAATTGTTTAATCTTAAATGCTTTGTAATTATGCACAATGTAGAAACTACGCATAAACATAATTGAGCGTAATAATAAAATGAAATGAATAATCGTCAAATGAAACCAATCATCTAATAAGAAACCATAAAAATAAATATTTAATCAGTGAACTTTTTCAAAGGAATATACAAATTTGTTAACCTTCATGAAGTCGCTCGCATACACATGACAGAGTATGTTAAGAAGATCATATTAATATTTTTACTGGAAAAAGTAGGCTTTTAATATCAATGTCAATGTGACACACACACACACACACACACACACACACACATATATATATATATATATATATATATATATATATATATATATATATATATATATATATATATATGTATTAGTGTTTGGATGATTAATCGGAAAAATGGAAACTATCGGAGTCGGAAAAATTGTGGCCTAATTTCCCATTTCAAAAATGATTCTTTCCAAATTTTTTGTTTGTTTTTTTTTTTTTTCACAATTTTTTTTCAACTGTTGATACAAACGATAAACTAGTAAAACTAAATCTTATAAATAACAATGATAGACATTTAGGTTAAAATTATACCGAAAAAAAACGGCAGGGTAAAATGGCACATGTTAAAATATATAATATAAAATATAGATAAACATCTCACAATGAGTTTATCAAACTTTTAGATACAATGTAAAGGGGACAATATTAAAAAGTGTGGCCAATTAAAACGAGAATTATATTTACATTTAAAAGTACACTAGGACTTTCACCACCACCACCCCCGAAAAAAATAATAAAATTCTACTTTTCAAGCCCTTACACGATTTTAGAATCAGAATCGGAATCGGAATTTGTATCGGAATCGGGAATTTAAAACAGAATTGCTAATTGGATCGGAATTGGTAAAATATTTAAATCGTTCCATAATATATATATATATATATATATATCTATATATATATATATATATATATATATATATATATACATACATATATATATATATATATATATATATATATATATATATATATATATATATATATATATATATATATATATATATATATATATATATATATATATATATATTAGTCCTCGCGCAAAAGAGCAGGACACAAAATGTTTTAAATAATAATAATAATAATAATAATAATAATAATAATAATAATAATAATAGAATAACAATAACAAAGACTTTCGATGGCGAGGACTACTATTGAGCATAACCAGTTATACAGTCCTTTTGAAATTTTTATCTCTATTTTTGTCGTTATCTACTGAATATTTTTAATGAAACCTATATGAAATATGTTCCTTATTAAATTGTAAAGATTTTCTATTCAGAAAGAAGTTTTAAAAAATTTAAAGTAAAAAAGTTATTTTAAAGTTTTTGTTTAAAAAAATTCAGATTTTCTCATTATTCAGACATGTATGACAAAGAGGGAGTTGCAAAAAACAGTTGTGGTTTGAGGAGAAATACAAACTGAAACAGGGAGAATATTCAGACCTGTAATAATACAAAGAGGAGGTTGGAAAAATGAGTTGTTGTGTGAGGAGAAATACAAACTGAAATAGAGAGTAGGAGAGTTTTTATAAATACATGCAAAACCACATTCATTTTTTTTAATCCAAATTAATAAATTAAATAAAATATAATCTTAAAAAGATACGATACAAGTTAGAAAAACATTTCATCCAAGGCATGAAAATTGTTAAACAAAATGTTTTTACTATAGGCTTTAAAAATAAAGGTACAAGATTCAATTTGAAATTTATTTATCTTCAAAGTGCACTTTTATACATTCTACAAAGTAAGGTATTAAATTTTTATACCTTACTTTGTAGAATGTATAAAAGTGCACTTAAGTATTTAGCAAAAAAAAAAAAGGAAAGTACTTCCTCATGTCAGTGTGCAATCGTATTTAATTGTAGATGACGAAACAAAAAAATGTAGCGCAGCAGATAAAAGTGCCAAGTGAATCAGTCCTAATTGACAGTCTTCTGGAGATTGATAGTGGAGCAGCTTAATGTGATTTTTTGCCAGAATCGTTCATTTGGTGATACAAGCATGAAATTTGGCATCAATAGTCTCTGTAAGTTACTTTTTCAGAAAAAAGTGCTGGCCATCAAAAATTCCAATATGGCGACCATTTTTTTCAAGATGGCCGCCAGCAAACCACAAATTTCCATAAATGTTCATTTTTTCCAACTTTTATGCCTAAAAAGGACTGCTAATGCAAGGATGATAAAGTGGATAACCTGTTTTTGCCTATAAAATGCCCCAAAAAGGCTTACAAACCATGCTAGCCATCCTGAAGAAATCAGGTGTTCTTAATTCCGTTACCTTCCTCACTCCACACAAGCCCCTGAATCAACCCATTGAGAAATTGTGACCAAGGCGGCACATCTCACGAGGATCAAATTAAGTACCACCGTTTTTTCCACAGAAGGAGAATTTTGCAGAATATTATGACGAGAGTGTATGTCACTCACTACCAGGGCACACTCACTGGTGACAGACACTGCTGTGGAACTCAGCATGGGGTTCAATATCAGCTAAACAGTTTAGTATCCCAAATGCTATCTAGCCAACCCCTAAGGTTGGATAGCCGCACCTGGATTGACAGGATGTGCCAGCGCGGGAGAGCCGAGCCAAGGATGACAGGGGCTTTATGGTTATCCGGATGGTGTACAGATCGCACGGGATTTAAATGATATTGGATGAACGATCGGGTTAGGTGTAGGGCAGCAGCATGAACCTAACTGTATCCCATACATCAAAGTGAGCAAAGATGGTAAGGTGGTAAAAGGATAAACCCTCGGCCTACACCACTTCAACGACTCTTACGATGGATGCCAAAACTAGACAGCAAACTGACTGGAGTAAATGTTGCCTTTGTCAGATTGACAAAAGAGATGAAACTCCAATTTCACCTCTTAGCTCATTCCAGAGGAAACAGGACTATGCTGGATATGCGAAAATGGCAAAAAATGTGCCTTTGTTTTATGCCCTTAATGATATGCCAATACCCTTTAATCCAGCACGGTTAGATGAAGGAGAAACATAGAAGCCACACTGATACGAAATAAAGCGAAATATCACCAAAGCTGCCGACTATTGTTCAATAACACAAAGCTGTCAAGAGGACAGAAAAGGAAAATAACCCCCAGTACATCAGGCACAGAAGAGAACCGTGAGAAGAGACAAAGGACCTCAGACTCTCCAGATGTACAGTGCTTCTTATGTGAAGAAGAGGATGAAATATCAAATTTAAGACAGGCAATGATCATGCAGCTGAATGAAAGGCTTAATCAGTGTGCCCGGACCCTAAACAATGGAAAGCTCCTAGCAAAGTTAAGTGCTGGTGATGTTGTTGCCCAAGAGCTGAAGTATCACCCTTGATGCTTGGCACTGTTATACAACTCAGAGCGAGACCATCTTAATGTCATGAAGCAAGAGGAGAATGAAAGCGGTCAAGGGAAAGACGCTTACCCCCTAGCGTTTTCAGAGCTTGTGATCTACATCATGGATAGCATGGTTACCGGTACAGAAACAACACCAGTGATATTTCGACTTGCTGATCTAGCCTCACTTTACAAGCGTCGGCTGCAACAACTAGGTGTGGAATCCCCAGAGGTCAATTCTACCAGATTAAAAGAGCAGTTACTCTCTAGGATCCCTGAGCTTGAAGCACATAAGAAAGGGCGAGATGTCCTTCTTGCATTCAGAAAAGATGTAAGCACCATTCTATCTGATGCTAGCAAGTACAGTGAAGCCATTCATCTGGCTAAAGCTGCTGATATCATCCGGAAAGAGATGCTGGCTCACAAGACAAAATTCAGCCAGGCATTTCAAGAAGGGTTTGGAGAGGAAGCCGTTCCCCAGGCACTTCTGCAGTTTGTTTGCAGTATTGAGCATGGGGTGGACATAAGGTCCCATCTGAATCATGGTATTGTGCAGTCAGATGTGGCCATTGCTCAACTACTGCAGTTCAACTGTTACTCAAAGTACAGGGAAGGTTCGAAATCTCAAAGACATGCCAAAGACCGCCAAACTAGAGGTTGTGATCTACAGGAATTTTTCAAGCATGAGAACCAGTCGTTTCCCCCCTCTCTCAGCAAGAATGGTAACCTACGTCCAAGTACCAAGTCAGATCTTGTGGAAATTCTCGAAGGGCAAGTCCAGCTTCCAGAGTCCAAGCCAGAATCTGATGTACTGATTGTTGATGGGGCTTCACTGGTAAATGCTGTTGCACCAAAAACACCAAAGACATTTGAGGAATATGCCCAAAACGATATTCTTCTCTTGGTGCAGAACTACAGCCACATTCACAAGAGAACAGATATCATTTTTGATGTATACCATAAGACCAGTCTTAAGTCAGAAGCTAGATCACAACGTGGAAAGGCCATCAGGAGGAGAGTTACCGCGAAGAGCAAACTGCCTACAAACTGGAAGAGCTTTCTTCAAGACAGCACTAACAAATCAGAACTCTTCCACTTCCTTGCCGATGCCATAGCTGAAATGACCACAAGCAATGCAGTCCTTGTGACTAGGGAGGAAATCGTCCTTACCAGTGCCAATTACACCAACTTCAGCTTAGAAGAATTGGCACCCTGTACACATGAGGAGGCCGACACACAGATATTCTTACATGCTTGGCATGCAGCTAAGGAGGGCTACAAGTCTGTACTGGTTGATGCAAATGACACAGACATTGTAGTAATTGCCATATCGATGATGTCTTCTCTCACAGCAATTGGTCTTCAGGAAATGTGGGTGAGATTCGGCAAGGGGGAACATACCAGGTGGATTCCTATACATGACCTTGTGTCCAATCTAGGACCAGAGAAATCCAAGGGAATGTTGTTCTTCCATGCCTTCACAGGGTGTGATGTTGTATCTTCTTTCAATGGCAAGGGAAAAAAGACAGCCTTGCAGACATGGAATGTATTTAATGAAGTCTCAGCCACATTTGCAAAACTCAGTCTCAGCCCATCTGAAATTGAGGAGTCTGATCTACAAGTATTGGAGAAATATGTAATTCTCATGTATGATAGGTCCAGTGCAACCTCATCAGTAGATGACGCAAGACTTGACCTCTTTGCACGGAAGAAAAGGTCATATGACTTAATCCCACCAACTCGAAATGCACTCAAGGAACATGCCAAAAGAGCTGCCTATCAAGCAGGTCATGTTTGGGGACAAAGTGTCATACGTGATCCAGAACTTCAGTGTCCTTCAAAGTGGGGATGGTCAAAAGAAGATGACTCTTGGAAAATTGTGTGGACTTCACTGGAACCGATTTCAAAATGCTGCAGTGAACTGACAAAATGTGGATGCAAGACTGACTGTGGTGGAAGGTGCAAATGTAAAAAGACTGGGTTGCATTGTACTAAACTTTGCAGTTGCCCTTGTCAAGCTTCTACAGGAACACTAGAACACTGAACGAGCTTAAAGTGAGTAATATTATGACAACAAAACCAACTTAAGCTCGATAAACGCACTGTATTATACAATAATATGCTGAAATTTTTCAAAATTTGGACTCCTATGGCGGCCTCTTGGAAAATGGCCGCCATATTGGAATTTCAGGTGGCCAGCACTTTTTTCTTAAAATCTACTATCCAGCGAATATTTATGCCAAATTTCATGCTTGTATCATCAAATGAACGATTGTTTGGGTAATCTGCTCCACTATGAACGGTCATATTTACGGGCCATATTTAAAATACAATCTCTTAAACTCCTACCTGAACATGGCTCACGGAACGAGAACACGCTTCCCCTACAGATTAAAGAATTCCGTTCGAAATTCCGTACAGATGAGTTTTAATATAACAAATAATTTTAATCAACTTAATTTTGTAACAGAAACACCGGAATCAGTGGAAACTACTTTCTCATGTGTGTGTGCAAAGCAATCTTAGTAGAAGTTCGTGTCCCCAGTTGATGTTGAGCTGAGAAGGAAAATATAACGAAATAATAATGTCTTATATACGACATGAAAAGAAACTGGAATTTTAGGAAGATCTTCATCATTCCGGTAATTATAGCAGCAACCGAACTAATGACAAAGGATTTCAACAATTACCTGGCAAAGTTCATAGCTGAAGAACCAAGTGCAAGGAATTTTCAAACAATTGCACTTTTTGAAGTGACATTTAAAATCTTTAAAAAGTCTCTTGGTTGGACTGTATATAAAATAGCAGGTAAATATCTGGCATCCTACCGGATGCCGCATTCCTGGCTAGAACAAAGTGATGAGAATTTTTTTAATCCCAACCGGAGATAGCAAAACATAAAATGTGTTTGTTTGTCATTTGGTCGGCTGATCTGTCATGTTTGAGTTTGAAAGAGCATTTTCGTCACTAAATCCGTTTTATTTTTATTTATTTATTTATTATTTTTTTTTTTTCATATAATGACACGTGCTCGTCTGAGCATCAATCGATGGCCCCCTCCTTGCCGGACTTTCACAAAAACAATCCAATAGCTACAACCACTATCAACAATTTCTTTCACTCTATATCTGTGCCTAAATCTAAACGCAGATTCCATGAATAAAGTTTCTTTCCTAGATCTGCCCGTCTGTGGAACATTGTTTCGCTGGTCTGCTTCCGGACGACTACAATATGGTAGCCTTTAAGTCCTATGTAAACAAGGTCCTATTGGACTGTCCTCTTAAATAATCACATTTCTACCCCGTTTACACCATTAACAATTCCTACACTACCACCTTACATTCATTTACCCTTATCCTCGAGTGGCCTTCGGGTCTTGATAAGTGTGACTCGCTTGTAAAAAAAGAAATAACTAGATGCTTAAGTCCGGCTTTCAGCTAACTTGGATACTCGAAGATACAAAAAAGGGGGGGGATAAATAATGGAGATTTGTAATAGGTTGTGTCAAGCGGAAGATTTGATTCTGATCAGATCCGCAATAATTGATATTGTTTTTTTTTTTTTGCTGTTTGCCACATTGCTTTTTGACACTCGTAAGTCATGCATTCATGCAATCAGTTCTTTGCCTCGAGTGTATCACTAATCCCCCGAACAAAACAGTACAGAAGGGGCAGTGTCAAATTCGCTTGCATTCTAACACCCACAACCAGGTTGACCTTATCCTATGACTCCTATTACAGTGTCTTTTTACGATTCGGTGGCAATAAATGCCTTAGTTGAGGTGGACTAATTTTTTTTTTTTTTTTAATCCATAATTAAAGTGATGCTACGCAAAGCGCGTCATCAGTCTTCAGTGCCGGTATCCAACTACACCTCTACCTCCGCAATAAAATACAGATGTTATGTTTTATTTTACCGCTTGTGAATGAGAGTTTTAAACGAATAAAGTCGAACGTCAAACCTAATTGACGTCATCGTCAGCCAATGATGAAGAATTCTGGCAAAGCTCGTTTTTCCTACCATTAATCACCCCCTTACACACACACACACACACACACACACACACACACACACACACACACACACCGCAAGAAAACGATAATGTCAACGCTGGTAGCGGTTTAAAATTGATTCATGAATGCTCGTTCAAATATATTTAGTTTTTAGTTTTTTTCCTTGGCTTGCTAAAACTAACAGTTGAGATGAATTCAATATTTTCCGATCAATTCAGATGAAAAAAAAAAAAAGAAAAAAAAGCGTAGTGGGTTTACATTGATGATCTTTTAAAACTACTCGTTTCAGGGGAAAACATTACTACGTACTACCTGCCATGGCGAAATTAGTATACATTCCAAAAAAATACGAAAAATGACTCGATAGAAAAATAATTATAAGTAAAAAAGCAATTTATCAAATCGAGTTTTATCGTATGTTTTAATGTAGAAGAGTTGTGCAACCAATGTTGTATGACGAACAGGGGAGATAACCCTTGACTTAAATTGACTACTTCGAGCTGTATTTCTTGCCATGGAGGATGGAGGTAGTCGAACAAAACTGAGGGCATGTTCGAAACGTTCCGTTGAATAACAGCGATGGAGAGGTCAAGTTAACTCACAATGGTTCCCTAATGTGGCGTGTAATTGATAGGCCAAGGCGACTGGGGAAGTCCCGCGTGACGAACCAATACTTCACTCGTCTCTTACTAAAATAAATCCGCTTTTATTAACTATAATTTTTAGACCTTCAAGTTTAGGTCAAAGTGTAATACATGTTCTGTTTTTGAAAAACCATAATCCCAAGAATTAACTCCTCCTTATAGGCGTGGCGAACGATTTATTCATTTTCTTCTTCATCTTTTAGATAGAAAGGATTGTTTGTTGCCTAAAGCGTCCTCATCCGTGATTGAATGACGGTTGGACTGCACAGGCTATTTTGGCGGTTGGGCCAGAGTGTGCCTTTGGGGGGGGGGGCTAGATTTCCGTTATAAACTGACTTTGTGTGATATAGGGGAAGGCACGGAAATAAATTTTTGTATCTATAATAAATTCTATTCGTCTCACCATGAGGGTAAAATTAGAAACAAGGTCAATTTTGTACGTTGGAAGAATCTAGTCCCCTAAAGGAGACTCCGGGTAAAGTAAAAATGTAATTACTTGAATCGAGAAATATTTCTCATCTTCTGTCCGATGACAAAACAGATGCATTTGATTCTATTCCGAAGTCTGTGTGGTGCTTTCTCGTTTCTACCACAATGGAAAAGGGTTTCTTTTTCCCATCCATGTATACAACGCCAAGCAAAATTCTATGGACAGACATATTGGATATCTACCCCGCTTTTCTTTCTTTCTTTTTTTTTATATATTTAACCGTGCATGGTTTCAAATGACACCACTTTTTATTTAGTAAACATTGCTTAACTTGGCACAAGGCCATCATCTGCTTACAGTAGATTTGATGTTATTAGACGCAAACAGCTTATTAAGCATTGAACAGTTTGAATAATATATCACGTCAGATATGCACGTACTGATGCATGAAACAGTACTAGATCATTAGACCCACGCCAATGGCGATGTGCCAATGTTTGTTCTTGGCTTTAAACAACAATAGTTAACTGAAATACACTTGTTACGCTAACGCGCAATTGAACTGATTAAAAGCGAAAATAACGGGCGATCATTATGCACTGGGTCACCTTCACAAAACTTATGCGAAAATATTTATTGCGGTTATAAATTATGATGAGTTGTTGTATCTGTCGAAGTCCTAATGGATGTGATAAAACGACAAACGTAGATAAGTAATAGCAACAGAAAATAGGTATATACAAATAAGCTATCTCATTTTAACCTTTTTTTTTACATATGCATATGAGTCAACATATACGGCATAATCACGTTGGCACACTCGTTCCTGTTCACTCATTGAAGTTAAGCAATGTTGAGCCTCGGCACTACTACAGGGGCATTCCAACAGCAATGCCTCTTATTTTTAATCCGCCCGAATTGATCAGAAGGGATTGCAAATTGCAATGTTTGATAACTGATGCATTCATGATCTGAAAGTTTCATCTTTTTGTTGCAGATATTGGCGGCAAAAAACTCTAAAAAAAAAAGCAACCTGTTATGGATGTTCGACAGGAGCAGATATGCGTTATTGGATTCCTCAATGCCGTAAATATTGAATCGATTAACTTTCATCGGCGCCTGTTGAACATTTACAAAGTCGACGCAGTTAATGTTAGCACCGTTAGGAGATGAGTTCATCGATTTCAGAGTGGTGATAGAGATATGAATGACAAAGCGTGTTCAGGACGCCCATACACAACCACCACCTCATTGCTGGCAAAAGTGCATTGAGAATGGCGGCACAAAAGGTCGTTTGTTTTAATGGCACCATTCCCGTCTTTGTACCTGGTCAACTTTTTTTTTTAGTTAAAAAATAGGATGCATTATTTTGATGACGACGCTCATAAAATATGTGACCATTTGGGAATACCAGGTGCCGTATGTGCTCTCTGTTTATCTCGACATTGTTTCCAATTGTACTGAACGTTTTGTATTTCTGCAGTTTAGAGCCTGTTTTCCCCTGAGTCTCGCTCGGCAACGCCCGGTGGACGTCGGAAACCGCCGGATTATACCGAGCGAACGGAAGTCAATAAAAAACGAACAAAAA
>NC_136495.1:80186947-80254447 GCF_053919585.1 Euprymna scolopes
AAAAAACCTTTGTACTATTGTATCAAAATACAGAAAGTTCTGCACGGATGAGTCGAGCAATACCATGATCTAAAGAGTTTCCTTTATAATTCACATGTTTTGTTGTTGTTTTTTTTTGTTTGTTTGTTTTGTTTCTTGTTGATTTTATGATCAAATGAAGTTTATTTCACTTTGAACTGTCGTCAATTCTTTGTTATATTTTACCTTTTGAGGTAGACACAAAGTTAAATGGGGTTTTAAAAACACCGCACCAGAGAAAACGCACTTTGATCCACAAAACAATCTGAGCCGACACGTCGGCATTCTCTGGTTAAGGCGCCTTAGGCGATTAACAATAAACTAACACGTATACAAACGCGAGCAGGTAAAATCTCGGAGAGTGGACCTTCTAGGATTGTACAAAGCCATACCTCAACGTTGTTCCCTAACTTCAAAATAACATAGACTTGGTATTTACTCCCTTTCCGCCGCAGGAAGATGTGACACAAGTTCTGAAAGTGAGGGAGGTCAAGCCAGCGCCCCTGAAGATGGAGCACTCTGGCTTTTTAAAAATGGCCTGGACAGAACCGTCGACATTCCTCAGTCAGGGCACCTTAATCAGCAAGCAATAAACTTACTCCACCTAAAAGAAGGGGCAAAGCCTGGGAGGATTGACCTCTTAGAACTGAACAGAACTTCTGACAAACTTCTATAATATTTTTTGCAACAACAAAGTGAACATCAAATGAAAGAAAATTCTATGAACAAATCCTTTTTAATAAACAAGGAAAGGTGTTCATTTATGTTGCGTGTAGGTTGGCGGAATTTAGGACAGTGTGAAACTACACCGAGAAGAAGCCATTTCTAAAATGGCTGAGATTTCGTAGGACAGATTATCGTGGACGTATCTTCGACTAATATGAACCATGTAGATCCGTTAGTTGAAGCGACATAAAAGTGCGTCTCTAATCATCATCAGATTATTTTATTGTTGGAATTGGTTTCCCCGATATTTTTCTAGTCAGAATTATTTCTAGAAAAACATCCGATACGGAAAGGAACAATGTGAAGATTGATAACATACTAAGTAAAAGCGAGCTTTGTGGAACGAACTGGATTCGAACTTGGACAACCCAGGTATTCAGTCTGTGTCGTTAACCACTTTACCACCGTCACCTTCTGTGTCACTGACGAAATGAAAATAACGATTTTGATTCGTCAGCAATGTAGCAGACAAAACAATATTATGTTTGTTTACGTTTGCTATTGGTTTTGGTTATGCGAAATCTGTACCCACGCCTATAAAAAATCTTTCTTTCACTTTCCCATGTCTTAACAATTTCAAAAGAAAATTATTTATTTATTTTTGTCTTTCTGTTTGTTTCTTTTTTTTTTCTTTTTTCTTTTTTTTCTACTATTATTTTGCTGTGAATAAAGCTTTTATGCAAATCACGAATCAACCTTTTGTTGCCGGCGAATTGTCTGCGTAATCTCTTAAAGTCGGTTAAAAACAGATTCTACAAAATGGCTTTCCCAACCAATTATGTAATGACAAATATCTATTAACCATATATATTAGTGATGGGACGATTCCAATATACTTCCCGATTCCGATACAATTACTGATTCCGATTCCGATTCCGATTCTTTATAAATCTCTAAATATCTAATTATAAAGTTGCTATTTTGTTGTTATTTTTTAACATGTGTTAAATGTGCACATATTTTCTCGAAACGTAAAAAAAAAAAAAAAACTACTTGTGGGTGTGATTTATAGCTTTTAGTTTTACTGGTAGCTGAAAATGAATAAATATTTATTATTTTATTATTTCTACCAGCAGTGGAAGATTTTGTTTCAAACAAAATCGAATAAAAAAGAGATAAATAAAGGGATCGTTTTTGGCATCGGAAAATAGACACGCATTTTTCGATTCCAATACCGATTCCGATACCACTAACAGTTTCGATTTTTCCGATTCCCGATTCCGATTCCGATTAACCGTCCCAACACTAATATATACCTGAAACACGAGGACAATACGACTATTTCTCATTTTTTTTTTTTTTTTTTTTTTTTTTTGGTTTGTCTCTGCTTGCAACTTATTTCGAATATCAATCAGATAAATCTAATATCTTTAAAAGAAATGGTGGTGATGTAGTTACGGGCGCGGACTGTTAACTTGACGTGTTGGGTGCGAATTTTTACGAGATTATTACGTCACTTTAATTTATACTAGCAGAGAGACATGGCGTTGCCTGATATTGCATGAAGAGCAACGAATGTTCTTCACTTCCAATACTTTTATTGTCATCGAAATCGATGAAATCGACCATTCGTGAATCAAATCGATTGTCTGCTCTAATTTGAGGACCCATCGCGGTAAACCGGGAGGAAGCTCACGTGCATACCCCCAGTGACATTGACCACAATACATAGAGAACCTACTGTTGATTTTATGAAATTATTTTATATAATGATTTGAATTAATGTTTAAAATGTAAAATTCAAATATTATGGTTGGATTGTGCTCTAAACAGAAACATTAATTTCGAACGCACCCCTGTCTTATCAAAGAACTTGATGTTAAATTTTAAACGCCGGATCCTTCTATGATAAAAGTTCTCAAATGCACTTGTGATGTTAGACTGTATAACGGTATTAACTTTGGTTTAAATTACACTGTCCCTAATTTAATGGGATTCTTTCGATTATCGATTTTCGATACTTATCGGAACGATTTTCCGATACAAAACCTGTGTAAAAACACTCAGAAGTACATCTGTGCGAAATTTCATAAAAATCGACTCAGCCGTTTGGGAGTCCATAAAGAACGAACACATACAAAGTTCCTTTTATAAATAAGTAGAGAAAAGATAGAAGTCTTTGGAGAGGGATGGATTTATATTCTCCCTTCAGATGCCGGGATTAAAGAGACTGTACGTCGTGGTGACCAATGTTGAGAATAGAACAGTTATCAAACGAAAGACTGGCAAAATCTATCCATACAAAATATTTGTATTATTATTGACAACTTAATTACTACAATGCAAAACAAAATGTTCGCAATTTAATTTTTCGATTCACTTCAATAAATAAGGCAAAATATAAAACAAGCCTGATTCAGTTGCCATGTAGGGAAAGGGAAGTAGATATTTACACAACAGAAGATACAGTAGCCCAACACTTGACCAATTTTGCCTTGAATTGTTACATTGTTGGAGCATTTACATCTAGAATCCACTTTAAACCCCAGGGATCCTGATTGAGAAAATTGCCTTCTTTCAGTTCAATCGAAATCAACAGTGGAACAGTTTTTTGTGGTATCTGCATAGACTAGCACTCTTAAAAAATGGATCATAAGAAGGTCATAAGGTCAAACAGATAATAGTAATTTAGTTGTTGAGGATAGAACATTATCAAAGGAAACGATGATAAAATCTATACGAAATAATGTATTTTAAATGACAACTTATTAAGAGAATGCAACATAAAGTGTTGGAAATGAATAAAAGTTCAGAGTCCAAGAACTTTCTAGGTGAATAAAAGATTTGTTTTGCTTGTAAGGACACTTGAGTAACTATGTTTAATTTGGCTGGCGCTCCGTGAGTTTGCATTGTATAAATGTGATAGCTATTGCAGGAGTGCGTGTATATTAGTATGCCTATTTTCTCGGTGAGAGCGTGTATGTAAGTATTATGAACTGTGTACATGAGTGCGTTTAGCAGTCTTTATATGCTGTTCTTATGTTTAGTAGTTCGTGTATATCTCTCGTCAACTGTATGCTACTTGCCGAGGGTATTTTGGTTTCAAAGTCAGATTCGATTGTGATGCACACGCGTATTATTTCTAAAAGAAAGTTACGGGATGAAAAGAAAGGAAGCCTTTTGTATCGGTGTTTATAGTACGCGTGAAATTTCAGAATAAACATTGTTGTGCTTTGATCGGTTGAAATAAACTGCTGATTTAAGTTTTTGCTAATAAAATGTTAGTAACGGAAGTGAGAGTGATAGGCATGGTCTAAAACAGGGACAGGTGGTCAAAAATATACAGTGAGAGTTATGGACAAAAAAATTAAAATGTGGATCAATTTCTAAGTTAATTGCAAATTACCACTGATCGAAATCCTGTGTAAAATATTAAAGAACTCTAAAAACTACATCAAAAACTTACCAAAAAATGTTAAATTAATTAGCAAGATTGTCGAATCACCGTCAGCGCCCTGGTATAGTCTGGTTGCAATAATGTAGAAGTTTAACTGTAAAAATTGCTCGAGATGGGCTAGTCACATTGTAAAGGTGATCAGTACTTGTGTAGCTTGAGGATATTTTAAACCAACGCATTTCAGATGAAAACATAGTTACGCACTTACATATCATGTCGAAATTAGTATACATGTAAAAACTACAGAAAATGATCCAAGTGTGCTAGATGCATTTTTATCAAAAATCAGTCACGATTACGTAATTTAAAAATGTGTTTTAAAATGGCGGGCCCTTAAGTTAAGTCAATTTAAGTCAAGGATTATCCCCCTTGTTTATCATACCGAATTGGTCGTACACCTCTTCCGTGTATGTCATGCATACAATAAAACTTGATAAATCGATAGATTTTATTTTTATTTGAAATCATTTTCCTATTGGATCATTTTTCCCAATTTTTGGAATTTACACTAGTTTCGACACGACACGTAAGTACGTAATAATGTTTTCACCTGAAATGTGTTGGTTTAAAAGATCACCAATTCTGCACAAGCACCGAGCGATCTTGCATATTTTCCAATCCAAGCGACTTCCGGTTTTAAAAATTGTCAGAAGTAAACGGTGTTATTTAATTTGTAGACCCCGATGAAAATGCAGGTCAACACATAAGAATATCTGGAAACTGATTATTTTCTTTAAAATATGTATATTCATTTTAAGAAATATGTTTATTTACAGAAATTATTTACAGAAAGTAAAATATTTTTAATATAATAAATTAAATAAATTTTATAAATGGAAAAGAAAATGAATGTTTATTTAACTATTTAAGTTTAACTATCATTAACTAGTTAAACTTCTTTTTTTTTTTTAGATATTTTATTTTATTTATTTGTATATTTTATATAATGAATTTGAATAAATTAAATAAATGGAAAAAAATATAGCGTTTACTTTTAACCAGATTTAAAACCGGAAATCTCTTGGATCGGTAAATAAGCAAGATTGCGGTTCATTGTCGATTGTGAAACAATACAATGTAGTTCCGTGTGATAATGAAGACTGCAACAATTTCTTTATAATCATGAAATATCGCTTTACCCGCATATAAGAAATGTCGGGTTGCAGGTTGTAAGCGTTTGCCTTCATTTTTCTTGATCGACTGTGTTCAATAATGTCAATCAATATACTAATACACGCCACCGCCATCACCTCTTTCAATATTAACGATTTTGGCGTATCAGATTTTTCTTATGTGTGTGGTTTTGATACGAGAGAAGAAGGAAAAGGGGGCGAGAGATAGAACTGGAAATAGCATTTTATGCATTAGAAACGTTGTCGTCTGCTTCTGGGTAAACGGGAAGAGGTGGAGAGGCAGTGGGGAGGAAGGAAGAAATCGTGGAGAGAAAAAGAGATCATGATATACGTTAAAAACGCTCTCGTCTGCGTCAATGGCACGAAAATAAGGGAAGAAAAAATGAAGAAGGTAGTACAAAAAGAAAAAGGAAGAGGGCGAGAGAAAAGGGGTTGAAATTATAAGATGGAAAAGAAAAGAAAGAAAGAAGAAATTACGAAATGGATGAAAAAATGAAGAATAAGATATATTTTTAAAAAAATACGAAATTAAGAAATTACGAAAAGCAGAAAGAAAGGAGGAAGAAACGACATTGCGAAAATCATGAAGAAAGAAAGGGGATTTTTTAATAGAAATTATCCTCCTAGACAAGGGCTGGAGCCACTTGATGGAAGAGCTAAAAATTATTTAATATTTTTTAAGTCAAAAACTAGCCAACGATAAATGTAAGATGGATAAATTCCAACCCGGAAAACAGCAATTCTTTTCCCTTTGTCGGAAACATCGCTCACGGAATGTCAGGACTAAACGGAGGAACGACATCACGAAAATAAGTAAAAAAGAAAGAAGGTAGGAATGACATTACGAAAATAATGAAGAAATAAGTGAAGCGAAAGCTACGAGGCTGCCAAAAATAAACCCAAAGCAAAGAGAGTGAAGAAAGAAATGAGAGATTTGGGGAAATAAGATAAAACAAAAGAGATAAATCACGAAAAGAAAGAACTAAAAAAAAATTGAAGAATAATACTATATATTAGAGACGTTATCGTCTGCTTCTATGAAATAAGAAAAAAAAAAAGAAAAAAAAAAGGAAGGCAGAATGAAGGAAAAAAGAAAGATAATGTCATAGGCTCTAATTTGTAAAAAAAAAAAAAAAAAAAAATACTCGTCTAGTGAGGTAATGGGGCATGAGCCTCAAGCTCCAGTACGGCTATATGCTTAACTTCTGTACACAAATTTTAAAGATCAACACGTGAATGTGAATGGTAACTACTTGTAAATGACATTATTTTGCTTACGTTCCAAGTAAAACCGCTTCACCTGAAAACCCATTATCGTTACAAATGTAAGCATTGTTACTGTAACAATAGTAACGAAAGCTACACACAATACATTTTATCGAGTCTACATTCACATTTTTCATGTTGATGGCGCCACACTGTTGCCGATATTTTTGATAAGTTGAAACCCTATTTCTAAGTTTCAAGCTTCTTGCGAAAAAACAGGAGATAAAGGTGAACACCAGCAAATGCTATTTTTTCTCTTCATGAATAGACAATAGACAACAAAAACGGTTTTAAAAAAGGAAGGAATGTATTTCTTGACTCAGTGGTTCCATGATCCTTATCAAGTATTAGCACAAAAATAGCAATGAAAAACTTCTGCATCATCTAAAAGAAAAAGATATGGAGTAGGAAGGACATATAAACGTCTTTGAATTTAAGACTTCATAGTGCATTGTAAATAGTACCTATTGCTCTATTTGCAAATAGAACATGAACTATACTGGCAGAGCGTGTATCCGGATTTGCTTGATCTGGTATTACTGGATTTAGAATAAAACCTGGCTGATCAAAGCAGGACAAACTAATTCGTCAGGAACTCTTCAGTTATTGAAATTTCCAGAACTTTCAATAACAGATGCTATATAGTTTTCAAATAACATAATTAAGATTAACTCTTGTAGAACTTACGATCGAGTATTTTTTTTTTATCGATCAACTTGTGAAAAACGGTACATATATGTGTGTGTGGGGGGGTAGGTTTAGTGGAAAATATATGTATTACGGAGGGGAAGCTGTTCTTATTCCTCTTTTGACGGGTTCACTTTTGCATTCTTTTTGAGAACGAGAGGTTCACTCCCGAAATTATTAAAGATGTTACAACACCTCGGATATTTTTATTTATATTTTAGCAGTGCGTCTCATATTTACTGATTTGATATTTGAAAGATCTTTGGAAAAATGAACAGATTTTCTGAAGATTAGTAACCTAAGTACTGTCCGCGGGTGTGGTTCATACTTTCTTTCGCCATTCCAGTTTTTCTGCATTGCTATCAGCCTTCATAAATACCTACATTCCTGTATTACATAAAATCATGGCAACGTGAGCCGCCATTTTACAGGGAAGCTGGCATAAATCATAGGTTCTCTTTGCTTGAATTTGAAACCGACGGTACCGATTTTGTTTCGACCTTCTGCAGTATATATATATATATATATATATATATATATATATATATATATATATATATATATATATATACATATCCACATACAGTACTGTTTCGCTGCTTCACAGCTCATCAGTGCGGCTAGACAGGCAACTGCCTCAAGCCAGGATCGAAACCTGACCGCCCAAATGACAGTCAAAGCTTCTCACCATTACGCTATACAGCTGCTGTGTGGGTAATGAATTTAACGAAGTTTTAGTTTCGACATCGTCCAAATATATATATTAGGGTTTGAACGATTAATCGGAATTGAGAATCGAAAAAAGTCGAAACATTTTGGGTATCAGAATGGGAAAAAACGATGCCAAAAAGTAAAAACGATTCTTTTTATTTCTTAATTTTTGTTTCCAGTAAAATTTCCACGACTCGTATTAATGATGAAATGATAACTATTGATTTTAAACTACCAGTAAAACTAAAATCTATAGATCATACTCATAAGTGTATTTTTTACATTTGTGAAAATATACGCACATTTAACATGGGTTGTTGTTGTAGTAATCTGACTCCCCGCACAGGTAAACAATTCTATATTTATAAATTTTGAAAGAATTGGAATCGGTATAAGAATTGCTAATTGTATCGAAATCGGGAATTTAAAACAGAATCGGTAATTGTATCGGAATCGGGGAAAATATTGAAATCGTCTCATTACTAATCTCTCTCTCTCTCTCTCTCTCTATATATATATATATATATACACACACACACACACACACACACACACACACACACACTAAGCAGCATTTTGCGATCGTTGCCGACAGGTCGGCGCCTGCTGGAACTAATTCTTAGTGTCAATGTTCTTAACAGTCGATCTTATTTGATCAAATTAATGATTGTGCTTACTTCGTAATTTTGGCGCCGAGACATGGATCTGATAAAACTAATTACGATGCAATCTAAAAACAAACAATACTTGCAACGATTACTTTTGTCCAATCTTTCATGCCTTTACAAAGTAGAAAATCTACTACGAAATCTAGTGTTGGGGTGGGGGCGATCTCTTTCCTTCTCTACAGCCACTTTCTAATAGAAAATACATTATTAGTCTCTATTATGATTTTCATGAAAGATAAACTATTGTTTCAGTCTCTGGTTTCTTCTTGTAAGACATTCACGATGAGAACTCATCCCTCTACTACAATAGAGACCTGTTTTTTTTTTCTTTCAACATTTAACAAAAAGTAACAACAATAAGGCAACATTTAAAAAAAGTAACAAAAATGGAGCAACATTTAATAAAAGTAACAACAATGGGAACATTTACCAAAAAGTAACAATAATAGAGCAACATTAAAGCAAACTAACAACAATAAAGCAACATTTCCAAAAAGTAACGACAATAGAGCAACATTTAACAGGAAATAATAACAAAAACACACCAATAAAATAACAATAATACAGCAACACTTAACAAAAAGTAACAACAACAGAACAAAATTAACAAAAGTAACTACAACAGAGTAGTATTTAACAAAAGTAACAACACCAGAGCAACACTTAAAAAAGTAACAAAACCAGGACAACACTTAACAAAAGTAACAACAAAACAGCAACACTTAACAAAAAGTATCAACAACAGAGCAGCATTTAACAAAAGTAACAAAAAAGGGCAACACTTAAAAAAAACCGACAGAGCAACATTTAAAAAACGTAACAACAATAGAGTAACACTCAACAAAAGTAACTACAACAACATTTAACAAAAATTAACAACAAAAGAAACACACATAACAAAATGCTATAATAACAGAGCAACATTTAACAAAAGAAAAAACAACTGAGCAACGCTCAACAAACGGTAACATGGCAGAGCAACACTCAACAAAAAGTAACAACAATAAGACAACACTAAAACAAAAGTAACAACAACAGAGCAACACTCAACAAAGGTAACAACAACAAAGCGACATTTAATAAAAGTAACAATAATAGAGAAACACTGTACAAAAGTAACAACATTACACCAATATTTGATAAATGTAAGAACAATAAAGCAACGTTAATTAAAAGTAACAACTACAAAACAACATTTAACAAAAATAACAATAATAGAGCAATATTCTAAAGAAATAACAACAATAAAGCAACATTTAACAAAAAAATAACAATAGAGCAATATTTAACAATGGTAACAACAAAGAGCAACATTTAACGAAAATAAAACTCAACAAAAAAAACAATAAGGCAACACTTAACAAAAGTAACAACAACATAACAATACTTACCAAAAGTAGCAACAACTGAGCAACACTTATCGAAGGTAATAACAACAATAGACCAACATTTAACAAAAGTAAAAACAACAGAGCAACACTTAACAAAAAGTACCAAACACAAAGCAGCACTAAACAAAAGAAACATCAACAGAGTAACACTTCACAACAGTAACAATAACAGACCAACATTTAAAAAAAAAATTAACAACAATAGACTAACACTTAACATAAGTTAGAACATCAGAGTTACACTTAATAAAAGTAACAACAACAAGCAACACTTTACAAACGTAACAACAATTGAGACAAACTTAACTATAGTAACAGCAATAGAGCAACACTTAACAAAAGTAACGAAAGAGTCACACATAACAAAAAGTAACAACAACAAAGCAAGACTTAACAAAAGTAACAATAGAGCAACACAACAAAAGTTACAACGTTAAAGCAACATTTTACAAAAATAACAACAACAGAGCAACACTTAACAAAAGTAACAACAACAGAGCAAAACTTAACAAAAGTAGCAATAATAGTGCAAGACTGAACAAAAGTAACAACAATACAACAACATTTGCTAAAAAGTAACGACACCAGGGCAACACTTAACAAAAAGCAACAACCACAGAGCAACATTTAACAAAAAGTAACAACCACAGATCAACATTTAACAAAAAGCAACAACAATAGAGAATCACTTAACATAAGTAACTACAATAGAGCAACATTCAACAAAGGTAACAAGAACAGAGCAACACTTTACAAAAGTAACAAAAATCGAGCAGCATTCAACAAAATTAACAGCAATAAAGAAACATTAACAAAAGCAATAACAATAGAGTAACATTTAACAAAAATAACAACATCATAGCAACACTTGAAAAAAAGTAACAAAAACAGAACAATATTTAACAAAAAAATAACACCAACAGAGAAACACTTAAGTAAAAGTAATAACAACGCAGCATTTAACAAAATTAACAACAGCAGAGCAATATTTAGCAAAAGTAACAACAGCAGAGCAACACTTAACAAAATTATCAATAATAGAGCAACGTTTAACAACGACAAAGGAGCAACACTTAACAAAAGTTAACAAGAATAGAGCAACACTTAAGAAAAGTAACAAAACGAAAGCAACGCTTTACAAAATTAACAACAATAGAGCAACGTTTTACGAAAGATTACAACAATGGAGCAACACGCAAATAAAAGTAACAATAATACAGCAACACTTTACAAAAAGTAGCAAATATAGAGTACCACTTAACAAAAGGTAACAACAATAAGGCAGCATTTAGTAAAAGTAACAACAATAAAGCAACACTTAAAATATAACAACGTTAGAATAAAGTTTAACAAAAAGTAACAACAATATACCAAATTAATAACCTGATATATTAAGAATGATCTGATTTGTTTGAAACAAATAGTGTGGGGGGGAACCGGGTAGTTTTTATTTTTAAGTTTTTGAAGTTAACATTGACTCTCCTTACAGAGTCAATGTTACTTTACAAGGTAAATGGATTTGAAAGGTTACAAGACAAATTTACAAGGTAAATGGATTTGAAAGGTTACAAGACAAATTTACAAGGTAAATGGATTTGAAAGGTTACAAGACAAATTTACAAGGTAAATGGATTTGAAAGGTTACAAGACAAATTTACAAGGGCAGAGTGGAATGTGAAAAGCTTGTTGTTATATTTTAGTATATGTGCGTAAATCTAAAGTAAGGCTCGGAACTTTTGCACATACATTTAACATGAAGTGAATGTTAAGTTCCATTAAGAACTACAGTTTATATAAAAAATATATGAAGTCCAACATGTTGTTCGCCATCTCTCGATTGACAATCTTTTCTGTCTAATTTACTCTTAGCCTTGAGTGCCTTTTGTGCTTGATAGATAAATAATAGCAAATGGTAAAAAAAAGTTGTTTTTTATGAAAAAAGGAAAGGCACACAACGTTTTTGCTCAATGATTCGTGTTCTTTGATATTTTCCTTTCTTAGGGATCGACATTGTTACACGCCAGCTTTTTATTGTCAACTTAATTTTGGGACAGCTAACCTGTCAACAAAGAAATACTTCTCTTTGTTCCTCCAATCACGTAACTTCTTGAACACGTAGTTCTTAACTTTTAATGGAATTAGAAACGTTTGACAATTGTAATAAGACGTTTGAATAACACTCTACATTAGTGTATACATTCCTCAAAACTCTCAAATTGGGGCATTACCACCGGACGTATTTAAAGTCATATCCACACCCTCGAGCAACGAAATCATATATACGCCCATTTATTGCAGTAGTGAACATCAGTACTTAATTCGATATCGTTAATTAAGAATTTAATTTTCCTTCTAGCGGTATTGATTTTTGTAAATCAATGTCGGAAGATACTTCATTTTTTTTAAAGTGTAGTTAACTGTTAATAATAATTGTATTATAAAAATAAAAATCGAAACTGACCAAGTAGAAACCTGAAGTAATTCATAATTGCTTTTGAGCCGCACTGAAGAGTAAACCTTCAACCTCCATAAAAGTGTCGCAGAATTAAATTTTTCCTCGTACGTACAGCATCTGGTGAAATAATTTTAATATGAATTTTGGGAGTCGTAAACTTATTCTTGTTTTTAGATGTACAAATGTACTACTTAGCGCGCGCGCGCGCGCGCGTGTGTGTGTGTGTGTGTGTGTGTGTGTGTGTGTGTGTGTGTTATGTTGGTAAAATATGTTTTTTCAATTATATTTCACTCTTTGCGTATACAAATCCTTTTTGTTTACAAGCTCGATTTATGGTAAATATAACAACAGAGCGTATATAAAAGAATAACAGCATAGTTACATTCAAGATCCAAATATTTAGTTTTCATGCAAAACAGCTCCTCCAGCATATTACAATTTCGGTAATTTTTTTACAGATCCGTTTCGTTAGGCAGAAACAAACGGCTATTATGATATCAATGGCGTCTCTTTTCGTGCATATACTCTTCAGAATAATTAGCAATCAACGAAAAGGTGTAGCAAAATTGTAATATGTTTGAGGGGCTGTTTAGCATGAAAAATAAATATTGGCATCTTGGAATGTAATTATATATATATATATATATATATATATACATATATATATATATATATATATATATATATATATATATATATATATATATATATATATATAATTACATTCCAAGATGCCAATATATATATATTCTTCCTGGCCGTGTTTAATGGAATGAGTGCATGTTAAATAAAGAGTTCTGTTCGAAATATTGTGCCAATTCTCAAGTTCGGCAGAAAGATTCCCGAGTTTGATAAGATCCATTTGAAGAAGGTTCGAGATTATAGAGGCCGAAATGTTGTGAAAATAACACTCAATACTAGAACAGTAGTCCAAATAATCCAAAATACAACTGAATGACTTTCCTTTTTTTATAGTAATGGGTCACCACTTATCAAAATTAAAGGCCACTCAGTTAACGGTTAATGAAAATGTTAGTAGGATTCACCATGATGATGATGATGATGATGATGATGATGATCAGCCTCATCATGATTCATATAAAACGGGAGGACTGTAAACAACAGATAAAAGTGGCAAAATATGATTACTTAATATAGTGGTTTGATAAGTATTTGTTAAACATGTGTTCAATGGGTGGGAACTTTTTGCAAACTTTATTTGGTTTTACGTACACAGAGAAAGAAAGTTTTTTGCAGTGGCAATAGAAAGCTGAGTTTATCTTGTGAATATTTTAGAGGGAGAAAACCAAATATAGGATCTCAGTCGGGCACCTACTACGGAAATCACAATAGACTAGAGACTAGCAACGTCTCTTCTGTAAAAGATGGGTTGTAGAGAGGAGTAGCGACATCTCCCATTATATTTCAAAGTCCATTTTGCACTCTCTCTCAAAATAGGAAAGCGTGGTCTGGATGCCCCCAGCAGAAGTGGCAGAAATCAATACTCCATCTTGCGTCGACGTATATGACTTATGATTGCATCAAGAACTGGTACTTTCTGGAGAAGTGAAATGATCCAAGCATTTTTCCAGTAATTTAATAGCAGGTGTTATGCATTTCAGGTCAGGAGTTAAATACTTTCTGTGCAGGAGTACTTTTACAGAGATTATCCATTGTTTCCCGGAACAGAACAGAGGCATTTTACGAGGAAATATCATGGATAGTCTTCAGATATGGACATAAAATGATCTTTTGAAAAAAGTATTAAAAAGAATGAAACTACTTTTGATGCGCATTAATATTTCAAATGCATTATGAAATAAATTGATGTAAAAAAACACAACTGAAAAAACAATAAAATTACAAACAACAAAAACTCCAACTAATATTAATATTTAAAAGAAAAATTTCTTTAAATGATTTAATTTCTTGCGATTAAATTATTGAACAACGAAAACAAGCAAGAATTAAACAACAACAAAAAACGCTGCAGTTTTTTCAAATTTAATTTGAAAAAATATTTATAGAAAATATTAATCAACTCTCAAAGCAAAAATTCTAATTTAAGATAAAAGAAAAATACAGTTAATTGAAATATTGCGAAAAACAGCAAAGAAAGGGGGAGAAAAGGAAAAATGATGTCTGATCATCTTTACTCTCTAAAAATGACAGATGTAATTAACACAAGGTCAAACTTATTACAGTAAAACCCAAACCCGGCGTTTCTTACCTCCACCTACCTCACCAACTAGGATGGGCTGAAGTCTGAAAGGATGCTTACAGCAGCACTCTGGAGGCCTACTTAAAAATTTCATTAAAATTGAATAATGATTAAATGAATAGTGATTAAAAAAATTCGTTTTGATTTGTTTATAAAGAATGAAGGGGCATATCATAAATTGCGGGGGTGTAGATATGTTAGCACATATCCTAGATAAAAAGTGTATCATATATTGTGTAATATCTTAGATTGAAGAGGCATATAAATTGAGGACGTATACTAGATTGAGGCCATATCATACATTGGGGCGTATCCTAGATTGAAGAGGTCCTGGATATGACCTTAAACTATATCCAGTGGTGAGGCCCCAGCTTGCGGGCTTTGGGGAGTGTGGAGCCACCCTTTAATTGCCATTGCTCCCAGGTCCACTCTGAACGGAGTGGTAGTACCTGTTAGGGTTCCAACTATAGGTTAAATAGAAACCGATTTGAAAACAGCAAATATATTCTATTAAAACAATTTTCTTCCAAATCTTTGGATTCGGCATTAAATAACCTGAAAAGGGTTGATATGCCGTAAAACAAAAACAACCAACCAACCTAGATTGAAGAGTCATATCATAGATTGGGGGTATATCATGCATTTAAAAACATATCATAAATTAGTACATATTCTAAATTGAAATAGATTGGAGGAATATTGAGGGCATATCATAGATTAAAGGCATACAGAGATTGAAGGCATATCATAGATTGAAGGCTTATATAGTAGGGATTTCAAAAGTAAAAAAAAAACATATATATGAAGGTATATCATAGATTGAGGATATATTATAGATTGAAGCAATATCATAGATTGGAGGTGCATCATAGATTGAAGCCATATATATAATAAAATTTGAATTATTGTTAGATTATCTCTTTGTTCATTTGGATATTTTTTTTTAAATGGCGAGCGAGACAGTTATTTCTCGGATACTCATAAAATTTGATTTTATTTTAATAAAAATAAGACTACTTGATCAATTTACATGATTTTCGGAATATTACATTTTCATTTCGTAATTGATACATACATCATACAGATTTTTCTTTATTTTAGATTTTAATTCAAGGAATTCAAGAACCAACTATACCATTCGATACACTACATTGGTTAATGAATATTTATTTGAAAATTATTGAATTCTTCAATCGTGTCATTTCTTTTGTTTACTGTTGTCTCAAACTGTATTTTCTGCTGAATTGTATTGACATCGCCTTAAAAAAGGCTTAATTCCTTACACACTACCCACAAAGCTTTAAGCAAACTACAACACGCTCCCATTTTACCAGTTGTTATAAAATAGTTAGCATTGTCCATTTCTAATTCCATCTCAAAAGTTTGGAATCTATATCAGCAAAAAGCAGACTGAGTTTACTTCTAGCAACTGCGTAACTTCCACTTCCCTCGTTTTTTTTTTTTGTCCTAAAGGACAAAGAGAGATATTCTAACAATAATTTAAATTTGCAAGATATATTATGTAATCTCTACGAATCCAAATTAATAGCTGTAAAATGATTTTCTAGTTTAAAAATAAAACTACTTGATCAATTTATGTGAATTTTTGGAATATGACACTTTCGTTTCATCACAGATATGCACATCATACAGAGTTTTCACGTAGTCCATTCCATGAGTGATGTTTCTGAAAACGAGAAAAAAATTGCTGTTTTGGGGGTTGGAATCTACTTATCGTTGGCTGGTTTTTGATCTTGAAATAGTATTTATTGTTTTTTTAGCTCTTTATATCAAGTGGCGTCAGGCCTTGTCTGGAGCTACTTTCATTACAAAGGAAGAAGCATTTAAATAAACAAAAATACTTAACTTTTTCTTTGAAGTTGTTTAAGAACTTAATATTACCAAAACTGAAAAAGAAAAAGAAAAAGAAAAAGAAGGGGGTGATGTAAATCTTCCCCTTTTTTCTTTCGAAACATTTTACCAACATTTTACCAACATTTTACCAACGTTTTACCAACATTTTTTTATCTCTTTAAACTTAAAACATTGCTTTCCTTTCCATCTTCTTCATTGCCGTCCATGTTAATCAAAATATTTTTATCTTGTTTATACTGTTAATTAATTGTTACACTTCATTGATTAGTTGATGTTTTTTTTTTTTTCTTGAATCAGTCTCTAGGAAATAAATTTATTAAATCACTAGCAGGCCGCCTGGCATTGCCTAGTCGTAAAATACGCTTGAATATGATATTTTAATTCATGCAGATTTCATATTTATTATCATAAATCCTCTATTGGTTATTATATTGTATTCAATATATAGTAGGGATTTCAAAAGTTAAAAAACATATGTATATGATTTGGGTGCCATCAGCTAGAATAGAAACCAAAGTATTTAGCGCTCCAGCCTTATTCATTACCATCTGAGCTAACGACAGAGGGACAAGAAAATTTTTAAAATAACGTTCTTAAAGATATAAATGTATATTTGCGCATGCATAGAAGTAACACGTTTAGTCGACTTACACTTGCCAATTTCAATTTTTTTTCAATCTTGTTTCCTTAGCAGCTATTTTTACTGACTAAAAACCAAATTATATTTACTCCACAAATCCACCTGTATATAAAGTTCCAAATCTGTAAGACCAAAAATTGACAGAGTAGTTTGGTAAGAATGGTTCTTTTAAGACAGACAGACATACACCGTGACAAACTCATAGCACTTGTGCCCCCTCGACGTAAATACCCCCGAATAACCAGGCAAGCAGCAAAATTCCACCCTTCATTGCAGAGATCCCTAGATGTCTGAAAGCTTTCCCTTGGACGGAGAGATTTGGAATTCGTTTTTTTTATTTTTTGCTTCCTTGATTGTACTGCAGAAGTTCAAATTTAATCTGAACAAACATCTCGCTGCTCAACTCCCTACATAGTGTCCCTGTAGATATGGTCCCAAATAATAGCCCTTACGTTCAAGTGGCACTGTGCCTTGCCTGAAGTGAATATAAGTAAAAAAAAATATTTCTAACTAGCAGGACCTGTGGAAATTCCACAGAAGTAGAAATATATTTAATCAACAAATATATTTTGAAAAAGCTGATATTTTTCAGAATAACAGAAAAAAGTAAGTATTTGGACAGAAAACCAATAACTTGCAGCAAATATGAGTTAATTAACATTTCTATGAAAATAGTGACCATTGTATTTTAAATATAAAACCGACCCAAATGAGATAAATTAATAAGTAATAATAAATACTCAGAAAGTAATATTGTGCTACATAGTTCAATACAAATAATAAAACCATCTTTTATCTGACAATGTTCTTCTTTTTCCCTGTTTCTTTTGAATGTTCCTATTTTATGCAACATTTCACTGACATTTTTCTTCAGTGAAGAATTGCTGCACGTCGAAATTACTACAAGCTCTTTTCTCACACCATTACAACAATCATCATATATTATTCTATGAGGCCACATCAAAAGGTGATCACTCTCATATTCGTGTTAAGGGTTGCCAGATTGGCCTTTTTTAAGCCAAATTTCTCGAATTTGGCCATTTTTGAAGCAGTTTGCCCTTCAAAAATTGTATTTAGCCTTTTTTCAAAGCGTAACATATGGATTAACTAAAGGAACAAACAGAATATTATATAGATGAAACTGGCAGCCACTATCAGCAATTTCTTGCACTTTTTATTTGTGCCTAAATCTAAACACAAATTCCATGAACAATGTTCTTTTCTAGTGCTGCCCGCTTGTGGAACTCTGTTCTACTAGCCTGCTTTCCAGCTGACTACAACATTATCAGCTTCAAGTCCAATGTGTACAAATTCCTGTTGAGCTGTCCCCTTACCCAATTTCCACTCCTAACGATCACTACACTGTTGTCCCGATGATCACCATACACTCATCTACCTTTATTCTCGAGTGGTCTCCGGGCCTTGATAAGTGGTGACCTCCCTTGTAAAAATTGCAAAAAAAAATCTAATATTGATTGAAATATCTTAAAGATGCTTGGGGTGAATAAGAGTAAAAAAATAAATAAATAAATAAAAAATAACACACACACACACACACACACACGCACGCACGCACGCACATACACATACACACACATATACATACACACACATACACACACAGCAGAAAAGGCAAAGTTGTTTGTTTTCTGTTGTACTTAATCAATAACGGTAAATAGAGTAGCAATTAATGACAAGAAATGAATAAGGTTTCCACGAGCATACAAGATGGCATTAAATCAAGAGCAGAAGTACAGTGATATTTAGTGAGGGATGGGAAGAGAAGACCTGTTGAAGAGGAAGGAGGCTGGTATTTCTAAATATGGAGGGGGAGTCATTGATTAGCATGGATAAGTTATAATGTAATTATAGGCTTTAAAAGAAATAGTATCCATTAGGGGAAATAAAAATATATAAGTGGAAAAGCATAATAATTAAGGAGGGGTTTTATTTGATGAAGGAGAAAGAAAAGGAATGGAAAGGGAGAGAAAAAATAGATGAGATGTAACAAAGCCGTTGACGTTTGGTTAGCAGCAGTCATATGCAAATGACCAAGCCAGCTGTGCGATATGACGTCACAGCAGAGATAAAAAGGGCATGCGTGTTCAGAGAAGCAGGTATTTGAGATATGTTTGAGATGTAGAGGATTTCAGAAGTGTTCAAGATGTGTTCGGAGAAGCAGAGGTATTCAAAACGTATTCAGAGAAAGAGACCTGTTTGAGACGTGTGAGTGACGTCACAGCTGAGATGAGAAGTCACATACGGCCCGAGAAGGAGAAATGAATTGTTTAAATATTTAGAAAAAATATGTTGTTGGAAATACTAGATATAAAGGCTTTTGTTAAAAAAAAAAAGTGAGTTGAGTTTTTTCTTTCTTCTGTTTCTTTGTGATGGAGTCTACAATGTGTTGGGTCCGTTAAAATGTAACGACATAATTAAAAAAGTGTACAACGTTACAGAGATAAAAGGAGATCAGATAGAAAGAGGAAATAGATAGATAGATAGATAGATAGATAGATAGATAGGAAAAAGAGAAGAAGAAATAGAGAAAGAGTGAATGAATAAGAAAGCCGACATAGACAAGGTTGTATTCAGACATATCTAGACGTGTCCAAGTATTTGCATAAGAGGCTCTGTCTCTCAGTAGATCTGTTCGGCACAAGTTGTAAGTAGCATTTACATTGGTCTATCGCACAAATCTAAATTACATGTTTATCTGTCTGTCACACGTTTGAAATAGTATTTCTATCTTTAACGCACAGATTAAATTGATTCTTATTTCAATGACAGTTTAAAATAACAGACACAACTATAAAATTGCCTCCATGATTCAAGTTTTCAAGAAATCTGGTGAAAGAACTGATCCACAAAATCATTGTCCCATTAGTCTCTTCCCGTTTTTCACTAAAATCCTTCAACCATTAGTCAACCTAGTGATAATTCACCTTGAAAATGATGAGCTTCTTTCTGATCAACAGTATGAATTTAGACATTTCCATTCTGCTACAGATATTCTTATGGTCGTCTAAGAATGCATAAACTGGACAAAACAGGTTAGGCTAGGGGACTAGTGTTTGATATATCCAAAGCCTTTGACAAGGTCCATTAAGAAGTAGTGATGGGACGATTCCAATATTTTTCCCAATTTCGACTCTTTATAAATCCTAAATGTTGCTCTTTATTGTTGATTACCGTAAAAACACATGTTAATATTTTCTCAAACGTAAAAATACACTCGTGGAAGATGATCTATTGATTCTAGCTTTACTGGTTGTTTAAAATCAATAAATATTCATTATTTTATCATTACTAGCAGCAAGGTAAAATTTTGCTTTAAACAAAATCAGACAAAAAGGACAATTAAAAGAATCGTTCTTGGCATTGGAAAATGGGCACAATTTTATTCAATTCCGATATCCCCAAAAGTTCTGACTTTTCCAATTACTGATTCCAATTCTGATTAATCGTCCCAACAGTAGTGAAAAGGTCTTCTCAGTTTCAAGTTAATTATTACTGGACGAACATTAATATAATAAGATCCTTCATAACCAAAAGATACAGAGTGCCCTCGATGACTATACATCCAAGCAACACCACATTAATGGACACTGTTTGCTTCAGTGAGCGATATTTAGACTTTTATTATTCCTGATTTTCATAAACGACTTCCCTGCTGGAATCATGTCCAAGTTGGGCATATTTACAGATGAAATCTATGCTCAATTCTTGACATGCAGACAAATTGAACAGACATATCCAAAGCAATGGCTGAATCCTTAGAAAATGTCTTCCGTTTGTATTAAAATGGAGTAAAATATGAATTGTTATATTTAATGTTTGCAAGAGAAAACTCTGTTCGTTTAACAAGTATAAGAAAACTTTTCAACTACCGACTGTCATGAATGATAGAACACCATCTGAGAGTTCAATGTTCAAACTCTTCGGCCTTAACATCAACAAGTAACATCAATTTAAATAAATAAACATAAGATACTGCTGCTATTGAGGTGGGCTCCATCTACCAATCGAGAAAATTTCTTACACACACATATATATATGTGTGTGTGTGTGTGTGTGTGTGTGTAAACCTATAAAGCAAGTAAAAACCATAAGCACAAAAGTAGGAGAAAATAGGTAAAAATATAAGCAAACTGAATTCCTAATAACAGCCACACAAAATAACACGATTAGAACCAACCATATCAAAGCAAAGATTGACAAGAAACAAGAAAACAGCAAAGAGACGAAGTGATAAACCACATAATAAGTGAATGCAACAATCTAGCCCAAAAAGAATACAAGAATAGAAACGATCAAGTGAGAAAGGCAGTACACTGGGAGCTATGCAAACAACTGCATCTTGAGCAATGGTACAAGCACAAGCCGGCAACAGTACTCGAAAACGGAAACCATAAAATCCTATGAGACATGGGCGTACAAACAGATATCCTATATCTCTTTAAAGCCACAATTCGCCCATGGAGTATTTTACCTTATCGGGGCTTTTGTACAAGCCACTAATCTTCAATTTTCATGGAATGCGCTCTAACAAACTCACTGTACTTGCGCCTCTTTGACGTAAATATCCCTAACAAACCTAGCAAGCAACAACATTACACCCCTTTGTTATACAGGTCGTTGGATACTGGAAGATGTTCTACTTTCATATCTTCTTTCCTCGAACTTGTTGCCTTTGAAATTTCCTCCCTGCTCTTTCTTTCCCAAACTGTATAAAAACGCACAAATATAAACGTAATGTGAACAAATATCCTGCTACACAACTCCCCACTTAGAATGTAACCCTATAAATTTGACCTCTAATTTATAGCAGCCCCTTTGGTCTGGTGGCAATATGTCTTGTTTTGGGCAGAAAGAAAACAAAGAAAGCAAAAGAGAAAGAAAGGAAGAGAAAATTAGAATGACTTGGCATGAGAGAGAGAAAAAGAAAGAAAGAAAGAGAGAGAGAGAGAGAGAGGTCGAATACAGATTGACCTCAAGGAATTTTTATATGAATGACTGCTATGAATGGATTTTTTAAAGATGAGTGAAAGTTATAACGAAGAAGAAGAAGAAGAAGAAGAAGAAGGGGGAGGAGAAAGGAAAGCAGAGAGAAAAAGGAAGTAGGACAAGAAGGAGGTTGTAAATTCTATACAATAAAAAAGTAAGGAGATTGAATGACAAAATAGACAAAAACTATTGATTGGCTGAGAAAAGCAAAATCAATAAATTTGAGATAAAGTAAAGTTTAAATTAAGTGAGCAGAAAATAGGAACAAATGGAAAGATGGAAATAATTGTTTTGTGCATAAATATTTGATTTTATATCTCCATAAATTATATATCATATATATATATATATATATATATATATATATATATATATATATATATATATATATATAGTAATTTATAAAATATATATGGCGATTAAGCTACACTGAATATTCTGCATTTCATCCACTGTAGGATTCGTCAGGCTTATGCGCGAATTTTGTGGTTGCTTCTTGTTTTTATATATGTTGAGGATTTCTAGTTAGCCAATCAGCTTTCTAGTATCCACCGCGCCCCCTCCTATCAGCCAATGGGCATGCATCTTATCGAACAAAGGATCTGTTTTAGAGCTAGGTTATGGGTTTAAGGTAGATCTTTTCCCTCCTTTTTTTTTTTTAATATATATATGAATATACCTATGTGTACACACACATGCACACACACACACACACACACACACATATATATATATATATATATATATATATATATATATATATGTATATATGTGTGATCGTTTATGTATATTCATGTTCATTTAATTTATTTATTTGTTTGTTATTATTGTTAGTTTTAAAGCTATTTTGTATCGCTATCCCAGAGTAAGTTTTATTTTGTGAACACAGTTGTTTGCTATTTCTCGTCTACAGTTTAATAGATTTTGAGGTTCTTTAAAGTACAGGATAGCAAATTTTTTATGGAGGCATAATTTACATGGGTCGTCTAAATGTCTGCACGTGGTAGCTTGTCTCATTATTTTCCATTCGACTACCGGCGAATGTCCGCTTTCTTTGAGTTCCCAGTATTTATTCGCTAGCTGTGAAAAAAGAATGGGAGAGATTGGAATACAACGATACCAATAATGAAAATGGCTGACATATTAAGGAAAACCCTTGAGTGCAGAGACTAATACACATAAGCTACAAACACTAACCGGACATCTAAAAAACTGTAACAAAGTAAAACAAAAAGATAGATGAAAATTACCTCTAAAAAATATGGGATGAGAAAAACTGAAATATAATATAAAAACATTGTAGCGTCGGCATCAACTGACACCGTATTAAATAGTGAAGGGTCAAGGAGGAATGAAAGACCGAGGAGAGAAAGCATTAACCACACCACCACTGGATAAGTGTGAAGAGGACTGGGACCTAGTGGAGGTTTATGGCCAAATATACTTCCAGTGAAGGCTAATAGTCATTTGCCAGCGGGAAATCAACGGTAAACGGCTGTTACGATAACGCATATTTATCTGCAAATGTTATCGTTAAAGGTAGGAGAGTACTAGAAATCTGGGGAGATTTGTTATCACCTATGCTCCAGGAAACACCATAGGTTGTTGACAGAAAGAAATCTTGAATGATGGCCAATGAGAAAACTCCTAGTGTATACAAATAATAATATATGCCTCCGTATGTATGCCTATTCCTCTAGAATGTTCTCTCTTAAACTGCAGACACATTCCAAATGCATGTTAGTACACACACACGGGCGCACGCGCGTCTTTTTGTTTCTGAGAAAACAAATCTTGTCTTTTGTCGTTTATTTTTCCTATTTTCAATTGAATATATCCATTTTTCGATCGCTGCATTGATTTCCTGCCAAAGTGGAAAAAATATATATATAGTCAATAATAAATGGAAGTTCAAGAAAAGGGAAATAGATGCTCGGGAAAAGGTTGGAGGGGGAGCGGGAAGAATAGCGTCTAAAAAGAGAGAGAAAGAGGAAGAGAAAGGGAGAGGGAGAGACACGAAAAAAAGAAATCAGAAATGATGTAAAAAGTAAGGGAAATAATAATTGCAGCTTTTTTAATTGCATTGTACAATTGTTTCGTGGGAAATATTGGTTTATTGTAGATTAACTGTTTTTCCCCTCAACAAAAACTGACCATACCACATCTCTCTCCCTCTCCCTCTCCCTTTTCTTCTCTCCCCCTATGACACTCTGACACACACACACACACACACACACACACACACACACACATATATATATATATATATATATATATTATTTAAAAAGAAAATGTGTTTGCATGTGTGTAGATTCGTTCCCACAGACTCCACAACGGCTAAGTCGATTTTTATGAAATTTCACATGAAGGTACTGGCAGTGTTCTTAGGTTTTGTATTGGAGTGTCTTCAATAAGTATCAATAATCGATCATTGAAATAATCCAATGAAAGAAGGAACAGGCGATTTTGACCAAAGTTAACACCTTACACAGCCTAACATCACAAATGCATTTGAGAAGTTTTATTACCACACAAGCCGATAGGTCCGGCATATAAAATCTTTGATATGACTGGGGCGCGTTCGAAATGAATGTTTCTGTTTAAAGCACAATTGTACGATGATACTTACCTTTTTATTTTAAACTTAAATTCAAGACATTATCAGTAAGGCAGTAAGGGTGGGCATATAAAATCAACAGAAAGCTTTTTAATATGACAGGGGCATGTTCGAAATGAATGTTTCTGCTTAGAGCACGACTGAACTATGATACTTAACCTTTGCATATTAAACTTTAATTCAAGCCATTATATAAAATAATTTTATAAAATCAACAGTAGGCTGCCTATAGTGCAATGTAGACTACATTATATTGTGGACTAAGTCACTGTGGGAAGGAATGTGAAGCTTCTTCTCGGTGCACTGCGATGGTTCCCCGACTAGATTAGGCAATCAATTGATTTGATTGAATAATGAATGTTTCACCAATTTCGATGACAATAAAAATATGTGTAGAACATTTGTTGATTATCATTCAATCCCGAGCAATGTTGAGTCTCCCTGCTACCTGTGTTCCAGAATTTATTTTTCTACATAGTCACTACCATTCTTAATATATATATATATATATATATATATATATATATATATATATATATATATATATATATAAAGTCACTTTGTGTTTGTGTGTGTGTGAGAGAAAGAGAAAGAGAGAGAGAGAGAGAGTTTCTTCTTTATAGGTTCCGAAACGGCTGAGCCTATCTTTTGCAAATTTTACACAAAGGTAATTTATATTTCTGGCAGTGTCCTTAGATATGTTTTGTACAGAAATTCACCCGATAAATACCGAAAATCGAAAAAAAAACGATCTTAAACATAGCTTTTCTCTCTTTAGATTAAAAAGAATGATTTTAGAGGGAAATATTTTACGTTACACAGGCCAAGTGAGATAATAAAATTTCAGCAAATCATTTCTTTAAAGAAAACAAAACAGATTTATTATAATCTGGAAATATAGCTTAGTGGTAGAGCATTCGACTGCAGATCGAATGATCCCCTGTTCGAGCCCTAGCGTACCTCATCATTTTATTTTATTTTTCTAATTAATGAGTTCAATTTACAATAAAAGAGTCACCATACAAAATCGCCGCAAATCATTTCTTCGTTTGCATATTTTAAAACGAGGATTGATTCTATAATAATACATACGCAGTCTGCATAAATTAAACTATCATGTACGACCGGGCAACGCCGGGTTGCCAGCTAGTATATATTGTCTTCATTGTAAAGTGGATGATCAGTCAATCTTCTAGTAGGCACTTGCGTTCTATTCACACGTTTGCGTATACTACCATTATCAAGCTAAACTTTTTGACAACATCCGGTAACATTGTTGCGTAATTGGTGAGACAAAAGATCTTTTTCGTTTTTAACAACAGGGTCAGCGCGTGCACTTCTTTGCCCTATCGACAATTGAAGAGTTCAAACACCATTTTCAAAATCGTCAAATTATCACCACGAAAAAGATTTGCATTGAATCACTGTACAACACGATCATTTTGGTGCTACTATCTATATCGGTCTATGTTTCGTCTGTTTGTCCACAGTCTAGTTATTTTTATGAAAATCACTCCAAACAAGGCATGAAGCCACTTGATGTAAAGAGCTAAAATTACTACTTCAAGATCAAAAACTAGCCAAGGATAAATGTTATAATGAATAGATTCCGATTCAGAAAACAGCAATTCTTTCCTCTTTGTCAGAAACTTCACTCATGGAATGCGAGAACTAAAGAATAAAATAAGGGAAAGCGAGGTTGTCGAAATTAAACACAAAATCCACTTTCTATTTTTCCTTTACAGTTTTCCCGTCTTTTGTCTATATTAGCATTTTATAGTTCACTCTGACCATATTGTTCTCTGCGGCTTTCAGTAACAGTTCTGTTTCTCTTTTTAAGTGTCCTTTTCATAACCATCTCCAGACGTTTTTGTGTATCTTCCCTTTGCCTAGTCCTGTAAATCCTATTATTATTATTATTATTATTATTATTATTATTATTATTATTATTATTATTATCTTACTAAATACCATCATACCAATCATTGCTAATGATTGCTCACCAGCAAAAACAAATCGTATGAGTACCAACAAGTCTCCTTAGATTTTTTTTTTCTTTCGGTATTTGTTGCTTTTGTAATTTTAGTTGAGGATTGATAACTTGTATTATTTGTAGTGTTCAAACTGTTATTCTCATCCTGGATGCTATTCTCACAACGTTTCGGGCGATGTAACCTCCGATCTTTTACAGGTGCATATTGTCACACATGGGAAATTTTATGCCGAACTCGGGAATCTGTACAGAATTTCAAAAGAAACCTTCACTGAATTCCAACAAAACAATTACAAATTATTTAAGATCATAGTCATAGCTGGCGGGATGAGCGCAAATTACCTCATGGATTAAATAAAAGGTCCGTTCAAAATGGCGGCAGATTCCAGAGTCCGTAATAAGCAATCAGCCAAAACGTTGAGAGAATAACATCCAAGATGAGAAAATGTTTTTGTCATAATAATATATTACCTACTATAATGAAATACAAATAATTTTAATATTTATTTTTAGACATATGTAATTATTTATCCAAAAGCTAGAATAGATATGGAAATGTAGAAACATGTTTAATTAGTTAAGTTAAAATCGCTGTTTAGGTCATTATAGAAAAAAGCGATACACATTTTTATGAAAATTGGCCATATTTGTTGATAAAACATTGAACATTTTATAATTCTTGCTGTTATAATTCTTTCTAAATTCATGAGAAAACTTAACATATTAACTTGGTCACAAAAGAACTGAAATAGAACGTAAAGAAACGAAATTCATTTTTTAAATATATTTTCTTTATTTGATAAAACAAAAATAAAATTCAATAAATGATATTTGAGTGAACAATGTATTTAAATAATTATTTTTATTTGTGTTTTTAAGATTTAAAATAACGAAATAAAAACGGAATTCATTTCGAACTGTTTAAGCCAGTTGCTATTTTAGAAGAATGCTAGCATTTTATTTTGATAACAACACTCCATTGACAGTTAATTTCATTTTGATGTTAAAATTTCATTTATCAAACAAGGTCACACACACACACACACACACACACACACACATAATTATTGTATTTATTCATAAAAATTAATATAAGATATAGTTTTATGCGTAAATTTTCAGGATTTACTTCAACAGTGCTTAATACATGGGTACAGCTAGGTGAAAATATACATAAGCCTGACAAATGCTCACGAGGATAAAACGCCGAATATGCTGTGTAGCTTAAATTGCCATATATATTTTCATACCTTACTATACACACACACGCACACGCATATATATATATATATATATATATATATATATATATATATATATATATATATATATATATATAGTTTTTATATTTGGTTTTGGATTCAGTATGAATTTTTGTTGGAGAATCGAGTTTAGTAATTGATAATATGTACTGAATTATTTGTTGAGAAAATTTTTCTTGTGATTTTGTTCTGTTTTTGATGGAACTCTTTCGGTCATGTATATTGAATATGTTAACTTATAAAAAGATTTCCTATGACAAATTTTGTTTTATTCAGATGAGTGCCATCATTTGTAATTATTATGATCTATTGTATGATATAAAAAAAAAAACATCGAAAACAGTTTTAAACAAGCATCATAACTTGTACTTTCTTTATTTGGAATTTGATTTGAAAAATGTTTTAATTGCAGAAAATTATTAGTAAATAGATGTTGACAACTTTCGATGTTTATATTAAATTAGATACAAATTACGGTTTTGAATCTTTAAATGAGAATTGATTATTCCTATTATTTGGATTCAACAGACTACTGTTGTCATTTTAAGTGTTGTTTTTATAACATGTGGACGTTTGTATATGTAATATTGCATGCATGAGCTTGTATATGTAATATTGTATGTATGAGTTTGCATGTGTGATATTGTATTGTGAGCTTTTATATGCAATATTGTATGTAAGTTTGTATATATCATATTGTATGTGTGAGCTTGTATATGTCATAGTGTATCTATGAGCTTGTATATGTAATATTGTATGTGTGAGTTTGCATATGTCATGTTGTATGTTGTCATGTTGTATGCATAATTGCATATGCAATATGTATGTGTGAGCTTTTATATTCGATATATTATGTGATATTGTATGTGTGAGATCATATATGTGACATTGTATATATGAATTTGTATTTGTGACATTGTATGTGTGAGCTTATATTTTCGATATATTACCAGCGAGCTCTTACATGTGATATTTTATGGGTAGGATTATATATGTGACATTGTATGTACGAATTTTTATATGTGATATGATATGTGTGAGCTCTTATATGTGATATTGTATGTGTAAGCTTGTATAAGCAATATTGTATATGTAAGCTTGCATGTGTGATATTGTATATTTGACGTTGTATGTGCGATATAGTATATGTGATTCAGTACATGTGAGTTTATATATGTGATATTTTATATATGAATTTGCATAAGTGATATTGTATGTGTGAGTTTGCATATGTTATATTGTATGTGTGAACGTGGATATCCAATATTGTATGTGTAAGCCTCTATATGCAATATTGTATGAGTGAGCTTGCATATGTGATATTGTATTTATGAGCTTGTATATGTAATATTGTATGTGTAAGCTTGTATATGTAATATTGTATGTGTGAGCTTTTATATGCGATGTTGTATGTGTAAGCTCTGATATGTTATATTGCATGTGTGAGTTTTGTGTGCTTGAGTTTGTATATCTCATATTGTATGTGTGAGCTTGTACCTGTGATATTGTATGTGTATGGTCTTATATGTGATATTGTATGTGCAAGTTGGTGTATGTGATTTTGTATGTGTGAGTTTGTATATATGGTATTGTATGTGTGAGCTGTTATATATGATATTGTATGTGTGAGTTTGTATATGTGATATTTTATGTGTGTGATCTTATATGTGATATTGTATGTCTCAGCTTGTATATGCGATATTGTATGTGTGATATCTTATGTATGAGCTCTGATATGTGATATATGTGTGAGCTTGTATATCCAATATTGTATGTCTGTGCTTCTATATGTGATATTGTATGAGTGAGCTTGTATATGTGATATTTTATGTGTAAAGTCTATTATGCTATATTGCTTGTGTGAGCTTGCATATGTAATATTCCATGTCTGATCTTGTATATGCAATATTTCATGTGTGAGCTCTTATATGTGATATTGTATTTGTGAGCTTGTATATGTTATATTTTATATGTGAGCTCTTATATAAGCAATATGTGTAAGCTTGTATATGTGATATTGTATATTTCACGTTGTATGTGCGATATAGTATATGTGATTTTGTATATGCGATATTGTATGTGTGATATTGTATATTTAACGTTGTTTGTGTGAGCTTGTATAGGTGATATTGTGTGTGTGCTTGTATATGTGATATATTTAAATCTTTTTTACGTTGTGGTCCTTGTAGTTAAAAGAAATTCAATCTTCCGTGAGGATTTCAAAATAAATCAATTTATATTCGCTCATAGTTTGATATAAAACATTTGACTTTTTGTCATATTTATTTATTCTATGTTTTACAAATTTGTGATTGATTTAAATATTTTTCCACATTGTAATATATTTTCTCCTTTTTCTTTATTTTTAGGTAAGCCTGTTTCGAGTTTGACGTCCAACAACACTTGGATATTCACAAAATCTTTTTAAAACAAAATATCAGATGATGAATAGTTTCATCCTAAGGTTTGGGTTTTGCACACACATATTTCTCTCTTTCTATTCCCCTTACGTCACTTTTCTTGCACCACAAAAATATATTGTATCGGGACAAAAAGTGAAGATAATTTGAGAATGCACCAAGTGATGTACTCTGACCTCTTAAAAATTGCCTAAGCTGCCTCCTTTGCATTTCAGTTTACTACAAACTAACTCCTTCTTAAAGCGAGAAGTCAAGATCTTAGTGAAAATTTCAATTTCATCAGAACAAATACCACAGAATATGAATTGCATCATATCTTTTAAATATATTAACGGCTATATGACGTTATAAAAATATTACTCTCTTTTGCAATGCTATCCCCTCCCCATTTTTTGAATTTCCAACACTTTTTTTTTTGTTTCTGATTTCATTATATCAAAAATACTATTTCTAAATATTTGTACCGGTGTTTTATTTTCTTAAGTTCATTCATCCAGAGGAAGTCTCGCAATCAAGATGAAATGTTGATGAACACATAACTTAATTTGTTCCTTTCTCTCTCTCTCTCTCTCTCTCTCTATATATATATATATATATATATATATATATATATATGTATATATATATATATATATTCAAATAAACATTTTTAATGTTGCTACACGATTATGACAATGTTTCAGTCAATTACTTATAAATAACTAACGATTTAGTCAGGTGACGTAAGTTCCTTCATTTAAAAATTCAAATCCTTTATGAAGATTTTATTTTTTAAAAGAAGGAACTATAAATGCTCCCTATCTTAGGTTTAACATATTGGGGAGTGAAATAATATACTGCCATTAGCGTATGATGCAATGCTCTTTTGGACAATGTTTGAGCATTGTAATTTCATATGCACATCTTAGCAGCAGCCAATTAGATTAATAGTTAGAAGCGCTGACTCTCACGTAGGCGGTCAAATTTCAATCCTGACTTTAGGTAGTTGATAGTCTAGCTGCACTGAAGAGCTGTGATACAGTGAAATACTCTGTCTGTCGATGACTACACACACACACACACACACACACATATATATATATATATATATATATATATATATATATATATATATATATATATGTACATACACACACTGAGACTGTCAGAGTTCCAGCTTCCCCTTCTAATGAGAGAGGTGGAAAGGAGCGATAGAGAGAGCAATAGTAAAATAAAATTACACTAAAACAAATTCTTATCAAGGGTGAAACATTTTGCAATATTTACTGTTGTTAATGAGGTTATGTTTTCGGTTGAGTTTGTTTGTATGCAGCTAATTAGTCACATCGCTTGAACAATCCTCACCAAAATGTGTCAAAATATCGATCGTAGTCTTACTTAGAACTGATTCAATTTGAGGATATCTGGGTCAATGTTCAAGGTCATGGAAAAGGTGAAAATCATACTTTATATTACACTAGCCTGGGTGCCTGGCGTTGCCCGGGTGTTTGGAGGTAAGCAAAAACAAAAACAAAAAAGTGGTAATAGGCAGGCAGGCAGGCTCAAACCCGTACCGCAAAGGAGGAAAAAACGTAAAAAAAAAGTGACGTCTTTGTCGTTGAATAAGTAATGCTGAGATGTAACTGTCACCCATCCTTACATTGTCAAACAGAGGTATGTAGTTTCATGACTGACTTATTTTCTTGTTGTATATGTGCTAGTTTTTGGTGCATATATAATGTAATTGAAGTAGTTCGAGTTGTTGAATGTACACATTGTGGATAATTTGATTTGCTGATATGTTGTTTATGGTTTCATTTTATGTGTGATTTGAAATCCAATGAACATAGAAGATAGTTTCATTCAAAATCTTATGCAAGCAATCAACTAAAATATATGTTGTGTGAAAGATGAAAGTGCAGATGATCACAATAGAGTAGTTCTGTGATTCAAAATGTTTTGAAAGAACATCACAAAGTTAGGGTTAGGGCTGTGATTTATCGTATAGATAGAAGAAAATTTATATTAGTTTATTTATTGCGGATTCTCATCTTTATTAGTTGTTGTTTCACAACATTTCGGCCAACTATTCCTCTGGCCTTCGTCAGGTGGTAATAGCGACGAATAGGAACTTCGAATCTTCTAACTGCATTCTCAGCAATTACTGCCATCCGTAGTTGTTGTCGTCTCACCAGGTTTTTTGGCCAAATAAGCCTCTGGCTGGCTTTGGGTAGGATTGAAACCACTATCTTCAGATAATTTGATGAGTAGCACTTAGAGCGAAAGCATAGTCAAATGTGTTTTCCATGCTTTTCAGATTCTCGGAGAGACACCCAAAATTTTTTCCCTAATTTAAAGCATCAGTAGGGCAGCCAGAGATAGGCAGGCTAGCAGGCATTTGCGTTGTCGTAAATAATTTGCCTGCTAATAGGGGCATTATTTACTGCTTGTGAATCGATTTTACCTGCTATTTCGCAATAACGCCTCAAAGTTTACCTACCTCTAAGGGAAGTTTGCAGGGTTGGATTCATTTCGTTTCGTTTCATTTCATTCAAAATATTTACTAATTTATTTTATTTTATTTTTTTTTTGTACGAAAACGAAGCAAAATTTTCAGTATCGATTAATTTCGTTTTGCTTTGTATATCTATAAGTATTTAATTACAACCAGAATATGGCAAAAAGTACCAAGGCTTAACAAAAAAAAACATAGAAAATATGAAAAGAAGTATTACAAAAAGGCTGACTGGGAAGCCATCAGGGATCTCATCAGAGATGCCTTATGGGAAAATATCTTTTCTCTTCCATCTCAATAGTGCGCAAATGGGACTGCTGAATGGTTCATAACTGCAATTAAAGCACATGTTCCCACACAGAAATTTTATAGCAAGTCCCACTCTCCCCAATGGTTTACTTCTACTTGTGCAGCTACCATTGCTCATGCATACTGCAGATTTAACCGCCATATGTTCAGTTCAAACAGACAGAAGTTTATAGAAGCTAGAAGTAATTGTAAGAGAGAAATAGCGATACCACCAGAAAACGCATCAAAGCACAGAAATTAGGAACCCGTGATTTTTGGAAAATCTACAACAGTGTAGTAAATAATGGGCAGTAAACGATTCTCCCACTATCAAACAATCGTGAGGTTGTTTGCACGGCAACTAAGAAGGCTAACATGCTTGCCAGTTGATTTGCCTCAAACTCCACATTGGACCCGGCAAACCACTCCCTCCCTGACTTTCCTTTGCAGACAGACGCCACACTAGATGATCTGAAAATCGCCCCTTCTCAGGTACATGGTATCATAAAAAACCTAGGCCCCTCAAGACCATGAGGACCGGATCTTATCCCAGCTGTGCTATTAAAAAAATGGTCTGCTGAGATTTCTCCAGTTCTCTCCAAATTTTACAACAAATTCATTTACGAATCTTGCTTTCCTGACTACTGGAAAGCTGCTTCTGTGGTACCAGTTTTCAAGAATTCTGACAAAAGAACTAACCGATTAAATTAGCCGCCTCCCGCTTTTCGCCAAAATATTTGAGTCCATAATTAATCATACTCTAGTCGATCACCTTACAGCTGCTAAACTCCTGATCGACAATCAATATGGATTTAGGCAAGCCCGTTCCACAGCAGTTATCCTAACTGTAATCTCTAAACGTTTATACCATTCACTGGACAAAGAGTGGTAGCCCTCGATATATCTAAGGCTTTTGACAGGGGATGGCATGATGGTCTTCTAAGGAAAATTAGATCATATGGTATCACTGGAAGAATACATAATGTAACTAAATCGTTCTTTATAAAAGAAAAATCTAGGTTGTCCTCGACGATCGTACATCTAAACAATATGATATAAATGTGGGAGTACCTCAGGAGTCGATCCTGGGCCCGTTATTATTCCTGATATTCAGAAATAAAATTGTTTCTGAGATGGGTATATTTGCTAATGACGCCACTCTGTATAACAGGCATGAGTGGAAAACAAATGAACACATATCTAAGGACATGGCAGGAACACTAGAGGATGATCTCCAATCTGCAATGGAATGGGGACAAAAATGGATGGTCACATTCAATGCTGCCATGACTAAGCTTGTTTCCTTCAATAATTACAAGAAACCTTCTCTACCACCAATATCAATGACCAAGAACACATCACCTGAAAGTACTTCCTTTAAACTCCTCGGCCTAATGTTCACAGGGAACAGAAACTGGAATAGATACATTGAGAGCATTGCCAAGACTGCTGTGAAGAAGGTGGGCTCTCTCTACCGTGCTAGAAAACTACTTACACCTCAAAGTATCCTGTAACTCTATAAGGCCACTATTCGCCAATGTATGGAGTACTGTTGTCACTTTTGGGCTGGTGCATCTGCTACTTGTCTCTCACTCCTGGACAGGGATCAAAAGAGTCGCCAACCTGATAGGTCCTGAACTGTCATCTAGGCTTCAGCCTCTGTCCCTCTGTAATGATATCATAATGATTGTAACCCCTTGGCTTAGACACACACGCATGACATCGCAGAACTCATTACACTAAGGTCTGGGTAACACACCTGTTTTCATGTTCCCTTGCATATTAATATATATAAAGTAGTAGCGCACACCATTGCACCGATCATGACCAAACCTGGCATAATGATAATACCCTACGTAAGTCAAGGTCATAGCCTATGTATATATACTCTCCTACAGCCCACACCAGTGGACTGATCATGACCAAACCTAGCATAATGATGGTCCCTCACCTATTTTTCCATTTTTCAAGGTCAAGGTCAAAGATAAAGATCATATTTAGTGCAACTTTTACAACATCCACTTACTGCAAGGATGCCCGCAAAGCGAGAATCCGAGCATACAGAAAAGTCCTGTGCAAAGCGCGGATATATTTTTTCTAGGACGTTAATAAACCATTAAACTTACACAATGTTTCTGTTACAATTTACCACACGTCATCCAGACATTATACAGTCCAGTAGAGTTCACTGCCTTAATCATCTTGCAAAAAGCATCGGAGATCCTGAATTGTGTCAAGCTATTTAAAACTTGGAATCATTCTGGTTCAAAAACAAAAAGAAATAGAATGAAACTTACAATAATAGAAAACGCGTATGTGCGTGCGAGAAAGACCAGGAGAGAGCAAGTAGAGAGATAATATAATTCCGAAAAGTGTAAAGGAAGGGGTGAGAGAAAACAAAGGTAAATAGAAAAAGTTATGGAGAGAGAAGGACAGAGAGAGGAGAGGAGAGAAAGAAAAAGAGAGAAAGAAAGAAAGAAAAGATGCAAAGAAACTTGTGTGTGTGAGAGAAAGACAGAGAGAAAAATTGAGAGAGATCGGAGGTGATAGATTAGAGAGATCGAATAAAATTAAAAGGATGCAAGAGAAAGGGTGGGTGTAAAACGAAAGTGAATAGGAAAGCCATGAAGAAAGTGATAGAAAAAGAATGAGTGAGAGGGGGAGGGGAAAAGAAAGAGAAAATAACTGACGAGCGAATGCATAAGCCTTGGAAGAAAGGAGAAGGATATTTAAAAAGACAAAAGTTAAAAATCAATGAATCAAACAGAAATTGCTTCTGGCGTTACTTAAGAGATTAACTCTGCATAATCCCAAGTTCAGTTAATCACCCTTAATACGTTTCCTCCTCCTCCTCCTCCTCCTCCTCCTCCTTCCTTCCTTTTCTTCCTATTTTCCCATTAATTTCTCACTTTCTTTTTCTATATTTTCCTCTTTATTCTTTCATATTTTGCTAATGTTATTTCTTCCTCTTAGTCTTTCTTCTTCGCACTCTCTGTAACTCTTTGTCTTCCCTTCTTTCTTTTTATTTGTCTTTCTTTCTTCTTTTCTGTCTTGCCTTTCTTTCTTTACAGGCTTCAAATGAAATATAGATATATTTTTTAGACATTACTAATTAAAAAAAAAAAAAAATAACCCCCTTATCCAAGCGTACAGTGATCACTAATTGTATTTATTGATTGAACTTGTGTATTGATGATGTCGTAGATCAGGCATTGAAATGCGACTCGAACGAACGCTAAACCACAAATGGTTCTAATTGCATACTCTCTTCCTTTCTCCGGTTTGTTTTGATAAGCTCTCTTCGTCACTTCCTAAAGCTAACAAGTTTTAATATGAAAGTGTTAACTTCAAGAATTTTCAACAAATGGAAATCTTTCCAAGCTCTAGAAAGTAGCACATACACGTGAAAATAATAAGACCAACCGCACCCGGAAGAAATTGATCGATTACTTACGCATGCATTTTCACATTATGAACATTTTGACTTGTGACTATCTTTACCAACACGTGTTTGCAAAATGAAAATTTACTGAAAGTGACTTATATATTCTTATATCTTGTATAAAAATGTTTTGTTATAAAACTTAATTTTTTCTTAACTTCTCAAAACTCTGTTTATATTTTAGGTAGTACTTGCTAACTGATGACCCTTCAATTCTGTCAAAGTTTCATCTTATTTTCATTTTATTATGCTTGCATGTTCCATTCCTTCCACCCAAAAGCAGACTCTCTGATTTCGTAATAATCACATGCTCCGAACGATTTTCGACGTTGCAATACGACAATATCACCCCATGTTACCGTGTGCTTTGCATCATTCAAACCATCTTTCTATTTTGTTGTGACAAATTAAGTGTACAAACAATCAATAGCCATGCTCACAAAAGACGCATTTGAACTTTAAAATTTCTAATCTAAAATAATAACACAGATTCTCAATTCTATATATCGCATTAGCCACAACTGTCAGTCCATCTATGTAGGCTCATTATCTAATACACACACAATGCCACACTACCAAATACTCACATATACACGCATATTCACACTATGAATAATTCTTAACTTTGTGACTACTAAACCAACTTTCTTCATTAAACACAAATTTCAATAAATTAACATTTACTAATTTGAAAACAACTTTTATTATGATAAATTGCAAACACCTTATAGTTTTTTTTATAGTTTTCTTTCGTTACGCCATTTATTAAAAAAATGGTGTAAGAAAGAAAACTATAAGGTATTTTCAACTTCTCTTCTAATTTTTTGATTTTTTAATCATGTCAAAACGCATTCTATTACCTTTTGGTGGATTGATTGTTGATATTACTTTTGATGAGTAAAGAGCAAAAAAGATTAACTGATATAATAATTAAGTGATTGATTTTGTGCTACGAAACAGATACTGTCAAGAATTGTAAGTGTCAACTGAATTAAAGGAATAAATTTTAAGATGGTCAACATAATGAAATTTGGAATATAGACTCTTGTCATTTATTCATTATATGCTCTGTAATTCCATTGAGCTTCTTCAATAAGGATTGATATACATAAAAGGGAAATATAAGTGAATAAGGAATATTTCCACTGAAATATATATATATATATATATATATATATATATATATATATATATATATATATATATAAAAGTGAACGTGTCTGTCTGTCTGTCTGTCTGTCTGTGTACATTTCCCTACGCAATAACTCTGTCAATTTTTAGTCTATAGACTCGAAATTTGAAATACCGGGTACTGAGATTTGGGAAAATCGATGTGACGGGTGTCAGCCAGACATTTGGCTGTTAAGGGGTCAAATTTCAACGATTTGACCTTTAAGAACTCTACCAAACTCCTCCGACAATTTTGGGTCTAGACACTTGAAATTTTAGATATAGGTTCTTTGAACCTGGATCTAACTTGATAAAGTGATTTGAGCCCGAAACTATAAATTTTAAGGGGTCATAATAGGGGTCAAAGTTTTAAAAAATTAACCATTGTTTTTGTTTTTTTGCTTTTTTTGCACAGCATACACCTCCAAACACCTGAGCAACGCCGGGCACCCCTGCTAGTATATATATATATATATATATATATATATATATATATATATATATATATATATATATATATACGTGGGCGTGTCTGTGTATCTGTCTGTCTGTGTGTGTACATTTCCCTACGTAATAACTCTGTCAAATTTCAGTCTACAGACTCAAAATTTGATATACAGGGTACTGAGATTTGGGAAAATCTTTGGGATCGGTTTTCGGCCAGAAATTTAGCGATTAAAGGGTCAAAGTTCAACGATTTGACCTTTGAGAACTCTACCAAACTCCTCTGACAATTTTGGGTCTAACCACTTGAAATTTTAGATATAGGTTCCTTGGACATGGATCTAACTTAATAAATTGATTTGAGCCAAAAACAATAAAAAGTTAAGGGTCATAACCAGGGTCAAAGTTTAAAAAAATTGGCCGCTTTTTTTTTTTTTTTTTTTACTCAACATACATCTCCAAATACCCGGGCAACGCCGGACACCCATGCTAGTACGTATATATTTTTGTTTAATCTATAAAAGTGAACATGTTTATGTGTCTCTCTGTCTGCGTACATTTTCCAACGTAATAACTTTGTCAATTTTCAATCTACAGACTCGAAATTTGATATACAGGGTGCTGAGATTTGGGAAAATCTTTGTAATCCGTTTTCGGACATATAGTTGGCTATTAATGGGTCAAAGTTCAATGATTTGACCTTTGAGAACTCTACCAAACTCCTCCGACAATTTTGGGTTTAAACACTTGAAATTTTAGATATATGTTCTTTGGACATGGATCTAACTTAATAACTCAATTTGAGCCCAAAACAATAAATTTTAAGGGGGCATAATATGGGTCAAAGTTAAAAAAAAATACCTTTTTTTTTTATTTTTTTAGTTGTTGTTCAACATACACCTCCAAACACCCGGTCAACGCCGGGCTGAAATGCTAGTATATATATATACACTAGCAGTTCAGCCCGGCTTTGCTCGGACCGTATGTACTGTTCATAACTTTATGTGCATATGCACATATATATTTAAAAGTTTGACTCATGCCCAGGTAACCTAAATCTAAAATTTCAAGTGTTTAGACCCAAAATTGGCGGAGGAGTTTGATAGAGTCTGCAAAGGTCAACTTTTTCAACTTTGACCTCTTGCCAACCAAATTTTCGCACAAAAACTGATTAAAAAGCTTGCTGCATGTCTGAGTACTCTTTATAAAAAAATTCAAATGTTTAGACCCAAAATTTGCTGAATAGTTTGCTAGAGACCGCAAAGGTCAAATCTTTTGAACTTTGACCCTTTGGAAGCTAAATTTTCAGCCAAAAACCGATGAAAAACCTTGCCCTATGTCTGAATATACTTTATGTAAAATTTCAAATATTTAGATCAAAAATTGGCTAAGTAATTTGGTAAATTTTTAAAAACTTTGACCCCAATTTTGACCCCTTAAGATTTATTGTTTTGGGTTCAAATCAAATTAAAAAGTTTGATCCATGTCCAAGTAATCTACATCTAAAATTTAAAGTGTTTAGACCAAAAATTAGCAGAAGAGTTTGGTAGAGTTTTCAAAGGTCAAATTGTTGAACTTTGACCTCTTGACAGCCAAATTTCTCGCCGAAAACCGATTAAAAAGACTTTCCCAAATCTCAATACCCCTTTTGTCAAATCTCAAGTCTGTAGACTGAAAATTGAGTAGCTTGGTAAGGAAATGTACACACACAGACAAACACACACAATTTCACTTTTATAGATATACTAGCAGTTCAGCCTGGCTTTGCTTAGGACCTATGTACGGTTCATAACTTTATGTGCATATGTATATATATATATTAATAAGTTTGACTCATGTCCAGGTAATCTACATCTAAAATTTCAAGTGTTTAGGCCCAAAATTGGCGGAGGAGTTTGGTATAGTCTGCAAAGGTCAACTCTTTCAACTTTGACCTCTTGATAACCAAAATTTTGCTCAAAAACTGATTAAAAAGCTTGCTGCATGTCTGTGTATACATTTTCCTACCAAACTACTCTGTCAATTTTCAGTTTAGAGACTCGAGATTTGACATAAGGGGTATTAAGATTTAGAGGTTACTGGTTTTAAACCGGACTTCTGCAAGTAGATCTCTGTGATATATTGCCATCCCACGGCTGTCATGCAAGTCGACGGAAAGCGCTCAAAACCCTTTGTTATCTCTCAATCAGTTCGTCAAGGTTGTCCGCTGTCGCCCCTGTTCTACATCCTGTCATGTGAGCCGCTGCTCTGCTGAGATGTGGGGAGGCAAATTTGGCCCTTCGTGGAATAGCTCGGCCACCAGAGTATCCACGTTTGCTGATGACGTCACAGTTTTTGTGTCAAGCTTCCAAGACATTGAGATCATGTCAGAGGCGCTCACTCAGTACGAAAGAATTACAGGAGCCAAGATAAACTGCAGCAAGTCAATCGGACTGTGGTTGGCCGCCTGGACTGGTAACGCAAACCTTCCAGCACCCTTCAGCTGGACAGATGGTCTGGTTCAGATCCTTGATGTGTGGTTTAGACTGGGTCTCCAGCTAGAAAAGAATTTGGAGGTACGGTCAAAGGTGGAGGCTGTGATCAACTCATGGTTTCCTAGCAAACTTTCCTTAAAAGGGTAAAGAATCTGCCTTCTTAAAAGTGGGCCGAGCCACGTTAAAACAGCTATCAAGGTCAAGTTTACAACGTGAGGCTCTTGTCAGACTGGGAAAGAAAAATGATTTACATTACGATCTTGGCCATGGCGAGAATGATGATTTGGACATCGCAGCGAGGGGGATGTTGTCTTTTTCAGATCAGGATCTGATCGCTTTCTTTAAACACCAACTATGGGTGAAGATCAGATGTGACAGAAAGAGGCTGCATCGTGCTGTATTTGACAGAAGATGGATACACGTAACAAGTCTGTGTGTATGAAAAAGAGCCAAATTTGAATATGTGTTTCCCGCCTAGGTGTTTAACATGCGGTTCCGTCAAGTGTAATCTCATTTTTAGCCTCTTAGCTAGCCGAGTGAATGCTCCATCCATCCCCGACTAGGAAGCCTCCAAGATCCCCATTCCCTTCTAGCTGCAATTTTTCTTTTCACCCATCCCTCTAAATTTCACACATCTTGGAGAGAAAGAAATCAATCACTAACACCCTCCCTTTCACCTACCAATTTTTTTTCTCCATTTTGTCCCATCCAGAGGGTATCCCCACTTAGAGACTGTCCCGTAGGATCTCAGGTTCCTTTACAAACCGAAGTGGAACAGGCAGCCTATCAACTAGATGGTGTTGGGAGGGTCCTACTAACCATTTTCTTATTTTTTCTTTCCCCGCCTCGACACAAATGAATTATTGTATCATTATTGTTATCTTTTTTGTTTTTACATGTCAATAAAAAATGTTTTAAACAATTGGGTTCTAAGCAGGACGTCCCCCAGTATTAAAGGGTAAATGCGGTTTTATAGTGGAAGAAAATACTAGCTAAGAGAAACTTCTTTTTAGTTCTGGAGTGACAAGGATGGTCAACGACAATAATAGACCGTCTTAGAGGCCCAGCCTGTGTGATGGGGTCGTGTATTATAGGTGCGATGACCAGAGCCACAGTGTTAGGAACTGCAGGAGGCAACTGACATCTGTTCACTGCTATCAGTGTAATGAGACTGGTCATATGGCCTGGGTTTGTGCGGGAAACATGGCCGGGGACAAAGTGCCAGCATCAACTTCTTCCCCAAGCAGAAATTAGATAAGGCGCTTCCGATCATTCAGATCTTTATTAATGAGATATTGCGCTCAGCATTCCTCAATTCTGGGTTCTCAGCACCATAGTGTGAGCGGCCCTCTGCCACACTTGGAAGAAGAGTGTCAGAGTGACCACTATCAGTAGAGAAACACGGACATGTTGCGGGGTGAGCACAGTGAACATCTGTACAAGAAGTAGAAACTCAGCCAATGTCGAGGCGCTGGTAGCATTCAAAAAACCACTGAGTTTTGACCTGCTTCTAAGCTATGACGCCATCAAAGCACTAGGTAGTGTTCACATAATGCAGATGGGGGCAGTACAGTTTCAGGAGAGGGCCCCAGATATCGGACACACTGACAGGCGAGACCAGGGAGTGCACTATTACGGGAAACGCAATCTCGTAGCTGCAAGGATTGGCGAGAGATGAACTTGGCCATATGCAAATTGGTTGGCGTTCGCTGGCATAAAGGTGTTGTTATTGAGTGCGAAGATCAATGGAGTTTTGAGGCGATTGTTTCTGTAATAAACTAACGAATTTGTGAGGAGTGGGTTTTCCTTCTTCGTCTTTCTTTATAGAAACCCGGACTTTTATGTGCTGTTGTCTTTACTGGAAACTGGCCTTCTTACTGAGAGCTGAGACTTTTCGTATCTACCATAGAGTGATTCCATCAAACTGTTAAGCACTCAAAGTGTTGAAACTAAATTGTTTTGAGCAACCTGTCTTGGAGCTGAGAAGTCTCACTCTTCCGGCCAACTTGTTCCCTTCCTATTGTTTGTTCCTGATTTTATGTATATATATATATATATATATATATATATATATATATATATATATATATATATATTATTCCTTAATTGGAATTCATTTTTTGAGATGAGCATTATATATTAATTTTTTTATTTTTATTTCGGACTATTAGTCTCATCTTTATTAGTTGTTGTTTTTTTTTTTATCTTTGGGGCCCGTAGCGCAGTTGATAGAGACGTTGAATCTCTACGGTTCCAGATGAGCATTGTCTGAAGATAGCGGTTTCAATCCCACCCAAAGCGTGCCAGAGGTTAATTGGTCAAAATGTGGTGAGACGACAACAACTACGGATGGCAGTGATGGCTGAGAATGCAGTTAGGAGATTCGAAGTTCCTATCCGTCGCGTTTACCACCTGACGAAGGCCAGAGGAAGTTGGCCGAAACGTTGTGAACCAATAAAAAGATTAAAAAAAAAAAACACAACAACTAATAAAGATGAGACTAATAGTCCGAAATAAAAATAAAAAAATTAATATATATATATATATATATAAATATATATATATATACATGTATATAAGATTTTTGTTATATATATATATGAATAATTGTTATTTCTTTAGCGATATTAATAGTTTGAAACACGGTGTTTTGTATTTAATCTCGCTTATCGATGAGTGAGTTACATGTCCTTTGTCTTTGCGTATAAATATATCGCCCGTTTTATTTACGAGACATATTTATGCATTTATTCATATTTTTTAAATAGTCGACTATTTAAATATTCAAATATTTTTACGTGCATAAAAGTTATCCGTGAACGCGAATCTCTCTCTCTCTCTCTCTCTCTCTCTCTCTCTCTCTCTCTCTCTCTCTCTCTCTCTCTCTCTGTGTGTATATATATATGTGTGTGTGTGTGTGTGTGTGTGTGTGTGTGTGTGTGTGTGTGTGTGTGTGTGTGTGTGTGTGTGTGAGTAAAATTTCAGTTCGATACAAGTGGAGGAATATTCAATCATAAGCACTTCAAAACAAAACGCTCCTTCATAGAACAATCATCATGGATCTGTTATTTACATATGATGCCGCGCTGGTTGCAACCCCCGTCGAGGAAGCTGAACTTCTTGTTGATCGGCTTTCTGCTGCATGTAAAGCCTTTAGCCTAACCATTAGCATAAAGAGAACCGAAATCATTCACCAGCCCCGACCTACACCAAATTTAGTGTGAAACAAAATCAGCCAGTCCACAATTTTCCAGTAACGCCTATCCGAGTTAATGGAAACAATCTGAAATATGTGAAAAACTTCACACATATTTTGGTAGCGTTGTAAATTCAAGTGCATATCGTTCGATGACGAAATAATGAATAGAATTTCTCATGCTAAAAGTGCATTTGGTAAACTGAGTACCCGATTGTGAGAAAACTGAGGAATAAGCTTGAAAACAAAGTTAGTAGTTTATAAAGCCACGCTGCTGTATGCATCAGAAACATGGACGTCTTATCGTAACCAAATTAAGCAGCTTGACGTTTTCCACAAGAGCTGGCTCCGTACTGTTTGTGGTTTTACTCTTAAAGATCGGATATCTAATGCATACTTGTTTACACTTTGTGGTATCAGCGGAATAGAAGGTTTCCTAATTCAATCACAACTTCGCTGGGCAGAAATGTTGTTCGCATGGACAATAGTAGGATACCGAAACAACTCATGTACAGTCAGCTTGGTGGTGGTAACCGAATTGTTGGACGTCCTTGTCTCCGTTACAAAAACAAATTGGGAGGAAACCTCGCAGCTTTCCAGATCGATAGCGGAAATTTTGAACTGTGAACTAGTGATAGAGGTGCTTGGAATAATATGTCACAAGCGAATTAAACACTTCTACGCGGCTTTTATTCACAAATTAAAGAAATCTAGGCTAAGAAAAAAAAAAGCAAATGCAACAATTTCTCTCAATTCTCTCAATCCTCGCACCTGCATCCACTGTGGCCATGTTTGGAAGTCTCTAGCAGAACTCAAGCGCCATCTTCGTCTGAGCGAGTGTCGGCACAAACAACCATAAACAGAAATATTTGTCAGAATCTCATATGTTGAGATCGACGGGAGACTCACTCTCTCTCTCTCTCTCTCTCTCTCTCTCTCTCTCTATATATATATATATATATATATATATATATATATATATATATATATATATATATATAACATTTAAATAACACTGGGCGCACTGCCATTATTATCAATTGTTGAGGGTTTTTTATAGTTTAACAATACAAATATTATTAAAGAAAAATTTTAACAAACAAAGGAAACTAAAATGCACTTCTAAAATATTTTTTCTTTTTTCCTTTTTTTTTCTTCTTAGCTCTAATTCAATGTTTAAAGAAATCATAAATTAGATAAAAGAGGATAAATAAGGGGTGGGTAATATATATATATATATATATATATATATATATATATATATATATATATATATATATATATATATATATATTAGAGAGAGAGTGTGTGTGTGTGTGTGTGTGTGTGTGTGTGTGTGTGTGTGTGTGTGTGTGTGTGTGTGTGTGTGTGTGTGTGTGTGTGTGTGTGTGTGTGAGAGAGAGAGAGAGAGAGAGAGAGAGATTACCCCTCAAACTATGTATATAACAAAGGTTCGGTTTGATAGCCGACTTTTTCTTTTTTTTTTTTTTTTTTTGAGAAAGATGTCAATGACGTCATAGCATAATTGGCAAATTTCCAGGATTCTCTTCACCTGAAATAAACCTAGAATTTTCTGTAAGAAATGTTTTTTTTTATTTATAACCTACCTAACATACAACATATCCAGATAGTTATACATATATTACGTAATCCTAACTCTCCTTTGTAGTTAGAGCTGTCGATAATAAGATATGGGATTATGTTATGCCAATGATTTCGTGTCGCGCTTATCAATGCCTCAACTTTTCACTTTATGCTATAAATGAACTAGTGTATTTTTCTGTTAGTCTCTTAGTATGAAAATTTCTTCATCTCTGTATTAAGAATCGGTCTACACCATTCTTGTAATGACTTTTCCCCCTGTTGATTGTAGTATGTTGGTAGTTCTCTGCAGTTTTAAGAAGTCCACCCCAAACAATGCATATTGCCACGTGGAACGTGAAGGACTACTATTTCATGCCATGTCTAACAGGGAGCCGAGGGAAGTATTTATTGTGGTATGTTGCTTGTCTTGTGTAATTCTAGGAGATCCACACTCCCAGACTTTACCTTCTCTCTTTTAAAAGGGGTTAGTTTATCAGTTAGTTTATAGTTAATCAGCTGAAGCACCCCTATTAGAGAGAAATACCCAGGAATTTTTATCCCACTTTTCAATCCTTCTGTCTAATCTACCTGCCATTGGAGGAAGATTTCTATTTCTTCTTAGATAATATTTTGTGGAGTACATTTAACATGAATAAACCGCACTGAGCCTCAATCTAGGTCTTCAGGACATGAATATGAAAAACCTGTCCTTCATAGAGTCGATCAAGAGACTGCTGAATACCAGTTTGATCTTTGGAGTCATTACGTCTTTGGTGTTGCAGGTGATATAGTCGGTATTTTTCTCAACTGCGCTCCACACATAATAGTCCATGGAGTTGCAATCGGACGAGTTATGTGGCCAGATGTTGGGACTGGTGAAGTCATGGAATATTCTCGAGCAGGTATTTCTAGGTTTTCATCGGGAGGATGACACCAAGATGAGCACTCCTGCCACATGTAAAGTTTTCCCATCATCATGCACTTCATCCAGCGTTTGACAACATACTGGACAGCAACTCAATATAGTCTTCTGAAAATGTGGAATGGCTTGATATAGCCTTCAATGGAAAACACCTCAAGACCACCATACTCTGATAGAAGCCGGACTTGATAATGAATAGTATTTCATGCTGCCTGTAGGCTAGCCGTCTGATGTATAACTTAAAATAAATAGTACTTTGAAACAGCTGTAAACATGATATTTTATTGTATGTTCTTTATTTTGGACTTGATTTAAAAAATATTTCATATTATAGAAATGTATCAATACATGTGAATAGCTTACGTTTAGTGTATTATTATTAGAAGATAGAAATTACCGTTTTGAATTTTTGAGATGAGAATTGATTATTCTTATTATTTGAATGCATTGTTGTCATTTCAAGTGTGAATTATCATTAATATATGTGATATTGTAGGTGAGTTAATATATGTGATATTGTATGTGAGTTTATATATGTGATGGTGTATGTGATTTTATATATGTCATGTTGTATGTGAGTTTATATATGTGATGGTGTAGGTGAGTTAATATATGTGATATTGTAGGTGAGTAAATATATATGATATTGTAGGTGAGTTAATATATGTGATATTGTAGGTGAATTAATATATATGATATTGTAGGTGAATTAATATATATGATATTGTAGGTGAATTAATATATGTGATATTGTAGGTGAATTAATATATGTGATATTGTAGGTAAGTTAATATACGTGATATTATATGTGAGTTTATATATGTGATGTTGTATGTGAGTTTATATATGTCATGTTGTATGTGAGTTTAAATATGTGATGTATGTGAGTTTATATATGTGATATTTTAGGTGAGTTTATATATGTGATATTGTAGGTGAGTTAATATATGTGATATTGTAGGTGAGTTAATATATATTATATTGTAGGTGAGTTAATATATGTGATATTGTAGGTGAGTTTATATATGTGATATTGTATGTGTGAGTGTTTTATGTGATTTTGTATGTGATATTATATGTGTGATCATATATATGCAATCTTGTTTGTGTGATACTGTATACATGAGGTTTTATATGTGATATTATATGTGTAAGTTTTTGTATGTAATATTGTATGTGTAAGCTTGTATATATGATATCGTATGTGTGAGCGTGTATATGTGTTATTGTATGCGTGAGTTTGTAATGTGATATTGTGTGCCTGAGCTTGTATATATGATATTGTATGTGTCAGTTTGTGCATATGATATTGTATGTGTGTGTTTGTGTATATGATATTGTATGTGTGAGCTTGTATATATGATATTGTGTGAAAACATGTATATATGATATTGTATATGTAAGCTTGTATTTGTGATATGTTATGTGTGAATTGTATATGTGGTATTGTTTTTGTGAGCTTGTATATGTATCTGTGATAATGTATGTTCAAATCTTGTTTACATTGTGATCCTTGTCGTTAAAATGAAACCTTATTTTCCTTAAAAACATTTAAAAGAAATTAATTCATATTCCTTCATAGTTTGGTATTAAACATTTGAATTTTTGTAATACTTAATTTGTTTTAAACTTTAATGATTCATATTTTACACATTTGTTATTGATTTAAATATTTATCCCACATTCTAATATATTTTCCCCTTTTTTCCTTTTTTTTTTTTAGGTAAGTGTGTTTTGAGTGTTATGTCCGACAGTTACAGGATATACGTATGATACCTATTTTCGACGGATAGGTTTTTCACACATATCTCTTTCCTTTTTTTTCTCTCTCTCTCTTTATCTCTTTTTACAAATATCCTTCACTCTATAATAAACACAAATGCTAGTAAATAAAACACCAAAGTGAGTAAAACACATGCGTTTTTTCTAGCCCCAGGACAATCCATTTCAAGTGACGAGGGTAAGCGAGAAAGCAAATAGCATTTTAGATAACCACCTCATATTTTTCCTGTGTCACTCCAATTCCAGGGAATACCACCAGCTATTATCAGTGAGCAATCAATGATAATTACCTGTGTGAGAACTCCTAATGTGCAAACAACAACAACAACAACAACAACAACAACAATAATAATAATAATAATAATAATAATAATAAGTAGTAGTAGTAGTAGTAGTAGTAGTAGTAGTAGTAGTAGTAGTAGTAGTTCTGCCAGATTATAGATTTCTAGCAGACCACAAGGTGAATATTAAGGAAACATAGAAGCAAAGCAAGTACACTGACTTGGCCAAAGAGCTGAAAGGGATATGGAAGATGAATGAAGTCAAGATAACTACTAATAATAGTAGGGGCACTCAGCACAATCCCAATAAAATTTTTAAAAAGAATGGGAGAAATTAGAATCGGGGGATGGCTGAGAAGATATAACAGATAACAATAATGAAAATGCTGACATATTGGGGAAAATCTTTGCATGCAGACTAATACACATGAGCTACAAATGCCAAGCAGCTATATAGAAACTATATAGAAACTAAATAGAAACTATATAGAAACTATATAGAAGCTGCAACAGAAGTAAAACCATAGGATAGAACAACACCACATGGAAGCAAGAAAGCTGACACTGTAAGCTTACTCCATCCTATAAAAGAAATTGTAGTGCCATCATCAATTGGCGCCACATCAAATAGTCAAGAAGATCAAGACAGAGGAAAGAAAATACTAACCAGACTTCCACTGGACGAGTGCAAAGAGATCTGGAAGCTTGGGAAAGCTTATTGCCACCCAAATTCCAAGGAAGATAAATGGTTGTTGCCAACGAGAAGTCAATGGCAAACGGCTGTTGTGATAAGACAAATTATTTTGCAAAGGTTATCGAAAGAAGTGGGGAGTACTGGAAATCGTGGAAAATTGTTGCCACCAAGACTCCAAGGGGCATCACCGGTTATTGTCAGTGAACAATCTCTGACGATGACCTGTGTGAGAACTCCTAGTGAGTACCAATAATAAAAAATGTAATAACTTTGTGTCTGTTAATAAAAGAATGTTATTTATTGTTTCCCAAGCGAGAATCAGGTCATAGATTCCAGCCATCCACAATCTGCATCAATCAATATGACAATCAATCAATATGATGATGGCTTAGTGAACAGCATTATCCATAACATTAGTCAGAATGATTAACTCAAAAGGATTACTTGAGTCAATTATACAAACAAGCAGAGACGGATTAAATCAAAGCAAAATATGTTTCAGCTTTTCTGCTATAGTAGTAGTAGTAGTAGTAGTAGTAGTAGTGGTGGTGGTGGTGGTGGTGGTAGTGGTGGTGGTGGTGGTAGTAGCAGCAGCAGAAACAGCAGCGGTAGAAAGAGTAGTAATTGTTGAGTGAGTCAAACTAAAGTATAGAACTCACAAAGATCGTGCCTGAGGATCGGCTGGTCTGCATGAAGTTCGTCTTGTAGGTCACAACTATTCGTTAACATGAAAAATGGCCATTTTTTACACTATAACCTTCTCTGGGTCATATTTTAAGTTTGTAACGATCTTTTGTTTATGAATTAGACAATGGGGGATGGGTAAGAAAACTTTGATAGATGCAAAAAGAACATTAAAACTAGGTCAAATTGTCACCTGCTGATGGTTGTTGCTGTTAAGTTGAATTTCTGCATGAAATGCACGAAGATCGTTTGGTCTGCATGAAGACCTCTTTATAAGCCATAACTCTTCGTTTAACTGCAGTATTGCAGGTTTTAATCTCGACACCGAGAGCAGCAAGACTTAGTTGTTGCATACAAAGTCGGGGAACATTTGGTGTAGAAAACACGAAGGGATGCTTCAGAACAATATTGTTACTCTCACTCTATTGAATTGCGGTTCCGACCCTGACACATCTTTGCTTGCCAGAGACAGAGGCAACCAAAGGACGACAGATCCTGATGTCTTTAATACCTGTGTAAAATATGTGATATATTTCACTTTTGGTCTTTTATTTAACAGTTACTATTGTTGTTCTGGTTGTTGTTGGTGGTGGTAAGTGAATTGAACTGCTGCATAGAACTCATAAAGATCGTACCTCAGGGTTAGTTGGCATGCATGAAGTCTCCCTTACTGATAGTAGCTTTTTGTTTCTCTGCAAGATTACAGTTATTTTACTCCTAAAATGAAAAGTTTTATGGCTTAGCGATTACATACATAGTCAAGAAAGTTTAATCCAGAATAATTAAAAGTTGATTTGAAATTTCTAACGAGAAAATATCTGTAATTACATTGTAAACAACTCTCTTTTCTATCTTTTAATACTTGTGTATGTAACAGAAGAAATTATTTATGAACGTGCTAATGCACTGGTCTGACATGTTGAAAATCTGCATAGAATTCATAAAAATCGTGCCTTAGGGTCGTCTGATCTGTATTAATTTTTCCTCATCAATCACAGCTATTTGTTTTGATTTCCTAACATTGAGAATAGCAAGATTCACCAGTTGCATGCAAAGTCAGGGAAGGTTTGACGCAGAACACACAAAGGAATGGCGCCAAAGCAACGTTACCATTTTTACTTGTGCTTCTGTACCTTACACCATTTGTTCGCCACACACAGAGAATTTGATTCGACCTGGTACAAAAAAACCGACAAAAATAAGGCAGTAAAGAGGGTAGAAAATAAGGTTAAAAAAGGCTCTTTTTAAAATGCAGAGAAAAAGAATTTATTTTATAGAAAATCCACAGAGTTGCAAATATTTCCCTTGCGGGTATTCAAGAACGCCAAAGTAACAGAATAAAAGGAACAGCATACTTACTAGCTCATATAAAACAAAATAAACAGCTTTATACACAACTAGCAGGCCACCCGGCGTTGCCCAGTCATAAAATATGCTTAAATATAATATTTTAATTTATGGAGATTTCGCATTTATAATTACAGAGGTAATACTCTATTGATTATTATATTGTACCCAATATATAATAGTTATTTCAAAATTTAAAAAAAAATATGACTTGGGTGCCATCAGCTAAAAAAATTCTATTTAGTATTTTATTGTTTATAATTTATCTATATATATTTACTTAGATAATATTAATAATTGTAATATATATATAACATATTTATAAGATATAAGATGATATTAATAATTGTAATATATATTACATATTTCTTCAATCTTATAAGAAACTAATTACAATTCCTCTGCTTAACTTACTTTGTTTTCAAGTAAGATCTTTGACTTACTTGTTGTTTCATCAAATACTTCTGCATGCCAAATCCGATCCCGCATTTTGCTAATTCCTACCCTCTGATGAGAAGGAGAGTATTTCTTCGAAACTCTGTGGATTAAGGACTATCCATTTATCTAGTGTTTCCTTTTCAGATTAAATATGTTTTTAACTCATTTCAAAGTGTTTTTTAACATATTTTATTAACTGTTTGCTCATATATATATATATATATATATATATATATATATATATATATATATATATATATATATATATATATACTCCTATAAATTTAGTTTTTTCTGTGTACTGATATTCATATTAAAAACCCTTGTTTTCTATTTATTTAAAATACAACTTTATTATATATGGACCCTTGAATTGTATTCATCTGCAACAGATCTAGTTAATTTGCATATTCTTTAAAACGTTCATTTTAATAAATTCCCTATTAGTTTTTGTTCTTTTTTCTTATGGGATGATCATTTTTAGTTAACTATTACGTGTGATCATATTCATGCAGATATTCTACATGATTTATCCTTGCATAATAAAAAACAAAGTTCACACGTATGTGTATATATATTTATTTTAAAAAATTTGCATACCAAACTCCGTTATCAGGTATTGGTCTACAGATATGAAACTTAATCTATAGAATATTCAAACTCAAGCAAAACTTTATATTTGGGTTTTAGTCAGGTAAAATCGCTGCAAAAGTGTAAAAATTAAAGAAATGCAATTTGCCAGGTAAAAGTCGAACGAAGGCATTATGAATACGCATACTTAACATAATAGCTATTGGGCCATGTTTTAATTTTTAGCCTTGCAACAAACATGTCTTCATAGCTCAGGCATTAACGTCAAAGGAAAAAGTATATTGTAAGCTAAACGTTTTGGTTCCGATTCTCGGTGGTGGCGTACGAGTCATTTTTTTTATTTTTAAAATCATTATTATATATTGGGTTCAATATCATATAATAATAAATACGAAATCTGCATTAATCAAAATTTCCTATTTAAGCGCATTTTACAACCAGGCAGTCTTCTATTTCCGGTTATACTAATTGTTGATTTTATCTGAATTTTATATCTATATATAATTCAGTTTTATTACTATTTTTATTAAATTTATTATTACATAAATTATAATTTTTTATTGTCATATAATTATTTACCATAAATCTTACTTAATTTTTATATAAATTTACCTTTGTAATGTTTTATCGTAATTTGTTTAAATACAGTTAAAAGATCGATAATTTACTTTTAAATTTAAATGAGTTGTTTCCCTTTATCAAAACCCAGTTACATTGAATGATTTTTATTAGTAAATAATATATTTACTTAGTTTTATTGTTTTTTATTTATTTATTTATTTATTTATTAATCCAATTTGCACTATAACTTAAATTATATTATTTATTTAAATTAAATATTAGCATTTAAAACATTTCAGTATAAAATAATCTGTATTTACGAGTTTTATTTATCAATAATCTAAGTTAAATTATTATATTACAAATAAACGATTAACTGGTATGCCTATTAGTTATCATTCCATAATTATAATTCATCTACTCTAATTTACTGAATTCAAATACATCCCAGATTTTATTATTTTTAATTGTATCCTAATATATTGAAATTAGATCACCTACTTAATTCATTTTAGATTTAATCCATAAATTTTTAAGTAATAATAGAATTATTTGATATCCTGCTATTTAAAAAGTAATAAAATTTGACAAGGCTTCGTGGCTCAGTGGTAAAATACCAGATTGCAGATTGTATACTAATGAGTCCGAACCTTATTTTTAAAAAAAGTTTAGCCATGCTGACGACGGTTGATAGCTAGAAACACACGTGACCATAAATAATCTTTATGCATATAAAAATATTTAAATATGTAAATATTTAAAAAGAAAATATAAATAAAATAAAATACATCCGGTCAATAAAAGGGGCGATGCATTTATATGAAAAACGAAGGGCAGGATGAGGACAATTAATTGGTTGGAAGTTGAAGTGAACACTCTTTGATTATGAGAAGGATTTTAGAATGTTAATTCATGCATTTAGCCTCTCAAATATTGTTATTCGAATATTTTATGTGCGTAATCGATGTACCAACGTTTAGCAAGAATAACGATGTTATGCGTAATCGCAAAGCTGTCTTCATTTTACGGACGTCGTTTTTTTTTTCATCCAATTCAAAGCTCGATTAATGGATGAATTCAGCTTGCCAACATTTTTATTGATCATTGTCAAACTTTGTTCTCGACGTGTAGCTACTTGTATTCGAAGTGGTTCCTCCTTTAATCCCGATGTCTTTCTAGAAAGAATTCTGACTAGAAAAATATCGAAGAAACCAATGCCAACAATAGAATCTCTGGATGCATGCGGTATTATGATGATCTCACTCTCAGCTTACCATACCATTGCTTTTTTAAATCTTATAATTGGACAAGATACTGCTTTTATAATTTCTAGATATTTGTTGTTTTTTTTTTTGTTTTTTTTTTTTTTTGGTTCTATAAAAACACATTAGTCAACAACCTCTCATAGTGGCATTTCCAAAAATCCCTTTTGTCCTACTTATCTGTTGCTAGCATTCCATTGTCATTTCAAATGCAATTTGACCAAAATATGATTTAATAAGAAAAAAGAAAACGCTTAAAAAGGGATCTTATATGGTTGAAAGCTTGCCAATTTATGACTTGGCAAGAGAAAAAAATAATATTTTTTGCTTCCTTAAATCTCTAATATCTCAAATTGCAAACGACATCTCAAAATTGCCAATATTATTTCATTAATGAAACGTCAACCACATGTTATACAAAAAAGAAAACGACACTGCATCGAATTTAGTGTGTTTGAAACTTCTGGAATCATCAGTTTAGAAATAATTATTCACACCAGTCGTATAATTTGAACCTGAAAACCATATTGATATTTAACTTCAAATGCGAGCATGCTAACTGATGAGGCTAACAAACAAAATGAAAACTTCTATATATGCTAAAGGGAATGAGTAGCTATAGTTATAGTTGTTTCTATAACAACACCTGAAAATCATCCAGCCTTACTCTTCTTCATCTTACTCACAACTTCCCGTATCAATCCTTTCTAAATTCTTATAGATAATGCTTTTACATTTCTACGCTTTTTTTTTTGTTCTTTTGTTGTTCAATGAAAAATCCAACAATTTCTCATAATTTCATTTCCAAAAACTCATGTCACCCATTCACATCTACCAAAAGGAGAAGAGGCGACTATTTGCATAACATGTCCGGACGACTACGCAGTACATCATATACTGATGGGCTGTCTGGACAGGTCCGAATGAAGCATTATCAGGAGAATAGTTAAAGAAGGATATTTAACAAGTTCGATCCAGAAAAAAAATTAAATTCCCGAAAGAGATTATTATATGCAACAAAATATAAGAAGATTCCACAAGTACACCAAAAACAACTAACCAATATCTAACACATTACAATTAATGTTTCGGTATTAAATGATCCAAAAGTGGTTAATATGTCGTAAAAAAACAAAAAACAAATAAGCAAACCCTCTTCATTTGTTGCTAACACTTCATTGCCATTCTGAATGCATGTCTTTTTGATAATACCTATATTTGTCGTTTCCACCTGTTTAGTTATTCTGAATACATCATTTGACCATCTCTTCGTAGTATATCTGCAAACGTGGCGTGCTCCGACTTCTTGGTTATTCTTGTGATGTCGTCGTTGCATTTTAACGACGTTGTGTATGAAAATCTCACACAAAAAAAAAAAAAAAACAAAGGAAAACAATTCGACACAATTACTGTGCTTGATTTCTGGTATATTTGTTGTGAACTCTTTCCATAAAATCATTGCTATTTTTTCCTTTTGATAAGCTGTTTTGTTAAATAGTCAGAAAACATTCTTCCTATTTTTTGACTTACCAAAATAACATCTTTTTTTCTGCAAAACCTCCACTCCCTAATAAAGATAAAAATGTGCTATACAAAATATTTCGCATTTCATTCTCGTGAGAGTTCGTCAGCCATACCTATATATTGGGCACTATTGAAGTAAATATTGAAAAATTTACGCATAAAATTATATCTTCGTATATTAATTTATGTGATTAAATCAAGTAATTATATATATATATATATATATATATATATATATATATATATATATATATATATATATATCCGTCTCATGTCACAAAATTTAGTCGGTAAACAATTGCTAGACAAAACCACGTGTTTAAGAGAAAGAAGAAAACAAAAATAGTTTGATTTCTTCGATTACCTAAATCATCTAAAATGAATTCAGAAATTCTTTTTCCGTACCAATTGATACGTTTTTATTTCTATTTTTTCTTTCCATTTTGAGATGTTTATTTAGTTCTTTTTTAACATTACTGATTCTGAGGTTATTTTATATGCATATGAACATTAGTGCAACCACTAGCAAAGCATTTTTTTTTGTCATCTTGGACGAAGAGTATGCCACCCATAAATTATGAATGTTCGAGTCAGCTTGGAATGAAAAGAACAATGTTCAATGAAAACATATACATATATATTTATTCATTTATTTTTTGCGGACTATTATCCCCATCTTTCAGTTGTTGTTTTATGACGTTTCGGCCAACTATTTCTTTGATCTTCATCAGATGGTAACTGTGACGAGATAAGAACTCTGAATCTCCTAACTGCATCCTCAGCAATTACTGCCTTCCTTAGTTGTTTTTCGTCTCGCCATATTTTGGCCGACTAAGTCTCTGGCCAGCTTTGGGGCCCGTGGTTCAGTGGATAGAGACATTGAATTTCTACAGTTCCAGATGAGCATTATCTGAAGATAACGATTTCAATCCTACCCAAAGCCACCCGGAAGCTTAGTTGGCCAAAACGTGGTGAGATGAAAAACAACTATGGACGGTGGTAATTGCTGAGAATGCAGTTAGGAGATTCAGAGTTCCTATCCCTTCGCGATTACCACCTGACGAAGACCAGAGGAATAGTTGGCCGAAACGTTGTGAAACAACATCTAAAAGAGATGAAGATAATAGTCCGCAATAAATAAATGAATAAATAATACTCATCTCAATAAACATTTCAATTAATTAAATAATATATACATATATATTCTTAAGATATGTGCATTCACTGTAAACGTTAAGCAATAACATGCGATTTCAAACAAACTGACACATAGAGTGATCAACAGAGCCTTTCATAATAAAAATTATTATACGTTTTTTTACAATGAAAATATTATTTCAAACTCAAACGGAACGGGCTAACCGAGAGACAAATTGACATACAAGCATCTTTATGATCTAATGACTTATTTTCACTTCGTCCTCACTAATTTTATCATATGAGTCAAGTACAGTTCTCTCTCTAGTGCCAAACTAACTAATAATACAATAATGATACTAAATAGAAGAAGAACTATAACTTGGTTTAAGCCCCCTCTTCTGTAGCATCCAAACATCCCAAAAGAATTTTATACTAATAACTACAAATATAGTACAATTATTAACAAAAGTATTAAATGATCTTACTATATCTTATAAAATTCAAGCCAAACTATAATACCAATAAATTATAAAGAATTAGAACTCTCCAAGTTTGTACTCCATAGACAGCATAATCATGTTGATACATCGGTTCTCATTAGATCATCAAAGTTAAGCATCGTTGAGCCTGGTCAGTACCAGCTGGGTGACCATTTAGAAATACCAGGCGCTGTATGTAGGCGAACATCGATACCTCTTTGCAAGAACTGGAAAAACCTAACGTCATCATATCCTGACGGAGATATACCATCGACTGGGGACTGCTTGTGAATTTGATATTCTCATGAAACTTTCTACTTCAAAAGAAGCTGATTCAACTTTCTTAAGGTGTATGCTGCTTCAAAAAAAAACAAAAAATAGTACCCATTCTGACATTCGGGCTTCAAGCTGTGATTATTATAAAAATAAAAATGTTACTTTAAAAAAATGATTTTATGCATTCCAATGTAGTTTATAAATGTGTAGTAAAATCCAAATAAAATTATTTTAATCAAAATAACAACAGTAATGGAAAATACAATTAGCATTACTATCAATACTACTATTAGTGGTAACATTAATAATAGTGTCACTGAACGTACTAATAATGGAAATAATAATAACGAACACGAGAATAATCTTCTATATATATAAAAGGCAAATGCGACACGCGCATTTTTGTATGTCCAAGAAAGGCTTTTTTTGTCAAGCTTCACGGAGGGGAGGGCTTACTATGTCTTAGAACTTTTGATATACCTCCTCGATCATAATATGTACGATTTGCGAACGCGCGTCGTGTCTAGATTTATTTACATCGACTTTTATAAAATTCTTGCTATTTCGGCTTCTCATGTGTTCGTTCGGCTTTTTCTTATAAAAGTGAAACTGATCTGAAGCGAAGGTACAGTTCCCGGCCTTCGTGACAGGAACGTCCAGAAAGCAATGGGCGTTTGATCAATGTGGGAGAAACTCCTTATATCGAACAATTGCTATTCATATGGACACTCTTCTCTTTATGGGGAGCTCCCTCCCCCCCCCCCAATATTTTGGCGAGACAAAAAGTTGGGAAACAAAACCAAAATAACTACTAGAAGTTCATTGCGTGATTTCTATGGCGTGATCATTAAAATCGCGCACCTGTCAATTTAACTTTTTAATCGTTAAATTTAAACTCTGTTTAGTTACTCTCCCTTCGTGGGCGAGTGGTAAGTTGTCAGGTTTTTTTCACACTCTCTTTTCCACCTTCGGCTCAATGTTCTGGGTTCAATCCTACCTACTTGCCAGTGGAGCTATTTGCTATAGCTGGTGAAAATTTGGAAATATTTCCAATTTTGACAAAAATAAAGGTGAACCTCATCGTAGTTATGATTGTATCAAAATAGAAGCGAAATCCTTAAATGGTTCTTCTTAAAAATTGTTGGGCGAAAGAAATGCGAATTCCGTAATATTCAAATTTTCACCATTACGGAATTCACATTTCTTTCAACCAACACTTTTTAAGAAGAATCATTTAAAGATTTCGCTTTCATCTTCATGCGACCATAATAAGTACAATAATGATGTCCGTTATTTTCATCAAAATTGGAAATATATTCAAATTATCACTTTAAACAATAAAGACCTTGAAATCATTACCTCTCTATAGAAAGATATTTAAGCCCTTACATTCTATAGATTATTGCATTATTAGATAAATTAACACTTATTACCCTAAGTCAAATAATATATGTTTAATTTATATAAATTATTTGTCATTTTGTAAATAGAAAATCAGAAATCGTAATCAACTGTTTACACAAAAGAAAGATTAAATATCAACAACTCGAAGTTAATTAAATCTATTAAATAAACTTACCGTCATGAACTCTTACTAACTCTTATTACAGCAACTGCAATTATTTTATAAAGCTCTGATAGATATAATGTAAGGATTAATTATTTATAATATAACTTAATTCAGGAAATCGATTAGGTTTGTAGGTTTGGTATCAACCTCTACTTTCAAGTCAAAAGTTGAGATCTTTGTTTATAAATTTTTGATCTACTGTTTCCCAGCACCTCTCTTTGACATGATATCACACGTAGATATCTACCTACTATGATATCTCACTCAACTGCATAATTTATAACACAGTGAAGACCGTAGTGTTCACTGGTACATAAGTGTAATCCTAGATGGTTCCAATTTCGGAACCACCCAAGAAAGTTCAATGGCATGGTATTGGTCGGTTTTACGATGACAGGGTTTATGTGAGACTCCTGTATTTCCTGCATCAACCATGACTTGCAGGTAAAGAACACAAATTAAAAAAATAAAAGAATTAGGAAAAACAAAGTGAACAACTCGAGTCTCAACAAATACGTTCGTCGCAGGCCATAATTCACTGGCCATAGGTTCACAGCACTGGGTTGGCCGCCCCTCTCTCCTGCTTGCTGTCTCCTGAAAGAAATTACTCCAATTGGTAACATTCGTTCATGGGTTAGTCACAAATACGTACACGACAAATAATTGACTCCAGAGATAAATTTTGGATTTTTATTTATAAAGATTAATTATTAAATGAATTCTGGATACAAAGAAAATGATATTTTACAGTTATGAAAAAAAAAAATATACATGCAATGTTTTTTTCCCTTCAGCAAGCAGCCTGTCTAAACAGTGATTCAAATGGGATCTTTTTCAACACAGATTATCTTCCTTCCCTCTCTTTATCTGCCGATCACTGAACGGGAGGGGACGTAGCGTGGGTGGTTGAGTGGATAGAACAGACTTTCAACTCCAACCGGGGTTTTCTGTTCTTGACTGGCAAAAAAACGCTCTGTGTCCCTTTTAAAGGGAGGTAGTGGTGTGGGATCTGAGAAGTCTTGGTTTCTCATCCAGCTAATCCATCTTCATTGCATCACACTTGGATTAACCCTGATTGGCTAAATTGGCCAAATCACTTATGCATATTGATTAAGTTATTTTCCACACACACAGGCAAAATTCTAAAGCTTGACCCCAGACAGAACAATACTATTCGATACCATGTAACGATTCTTATCACAAAACAATATTATTATTAATGTTTCCAAAGTTATTTTTTCCTCTTGCATTTTGCGTCTCCAACCAACAATTTGGGCTAATAAGGTCGCCGGTTGTTGCTCGGGATAGTTTACATCATAAAAGGCTCTAATTCCGCTCCAATTCACTCGTTACTGATGTAATTTTCAATCATTACAGGTGGTCAGGTCACATAATTAACCCATAACTTTAGTATCCTTAGCAATAGGTTAGTAAAGTGCGTTTATCCAATATATGCAAGAGTCATTCCAAAAGTAAAGCCTTCTATATTTTTAACTCCAAAACGGAAAGAGCTACGAAGACGGGAGTGGTAGCATTAAAGCAGGTGACCTTTTGTGCTCCATAGTTTATTTTTCTACATAGTCACCGTCATTCTCAATACATGTTTGCCGAAAATTCAATAATGCAACTCTGCTTCTAACACGTCTGTGACAGGGGTTGCTTTCTTAGAGTCTCACACAGTCAATATTTGTAACAGAGAGATGAAATTTTCAGGTCATAAATGCATAAGTTCGGTCATCATAAAAATGCAGTTTGCAAACCTGTCTGATCCATTCAGGCGGAATAAAAACAGAAGGCATTACTTTTGAAACGCCCCTCGCATAACTGATATATATTTAATAACTTTTTGTACTCCTGATGATTGTATAGGTAAAAAGTTATCTAATCTTGTGTTGAATAGTATCCGAGAGTTATCTGCCCTTATACATGATGTACCAGGGAGTTTTTTTTTGCCCCTTATGACTATATACTCTAGAGTCAAAGCAATGATAAGAATAATCTGTTTTCATAGCCATAATTATTAAAGCAGTTTCAAAAGAAGCATATATTTACTTTTTTTAATGAGTGATTAGTTTAACACAAATATTTAATAGAAAAACGTTATTTTCTTACAAATCAAATATTTCTATATGGAGGGCATTCAATACATGTATTTAAAAAAGGTAAAATATTTTTTTTTAAAGAGCAATAATTTTTTATTTCAAAATTTATTGAAATTTAAAATTAGAAATTGTTTGGAAGTGGTTTGTGATGAACATTATTTTAATATTGCACCAGTAAAACACCTCATTGAGTCACATTTTAATCTTGCAGAAATATTTGTATTGCGGCTATTCAAAACAACAGAGAATCAAACAGAGTGCTTTCAAGGTTTATCATCAATTTTTTGATGATTGATAAGTGCAAACCATATAACATTTACAGAAGAATGTGTGATGTGTACAGAGAAGAAGTTTAATTATTTAACTAATATTGCACCAGTAAAACACCTCATGATGTCGCATCTAAATTTTGCAGAAATATTTGTTTTCTGACTATTTTACAGTTTCAGTTTTAGGTGAGAGTGTTTGGAAAAGTTGGATGTGTATGATATCAAACATGTACACATCAGTAGAGTTTATCCAACTTTTCACTTATAAGATTGTGATCTTCGAAAAGCACACAGGAGATGAGTGCAGAGTCCTTTTCTATATGCGACATGCCACTACAACCATCTTGATATCATACAACTGAAAGCAGCCGTTCCTAATACTACTTAAGAGTTAGTGCTCCTGTACGATCAGTCGGAAGCAGCAGACAGACAAACTGTCAACCGGTACCCTCCAACCTGTTAGACAAGAGTGCTTAAACTAGTTGCATGAACATATGTGGCAAGCAGGCATTCCCAAGATGCTCAGTTTTAGAGAAAAAGAATCAGACAGAAGTAGAGGACGGCATTCATTGCCATAGTCAGGAAGCATGGTCAAGCACTATGTGTCTCTGATGAGTTCGTGACTGTCCCTCTCTGCCTGGCTAATAGATAAAGAAGGAATGTGAAAGCCGTGAGATAGGTAAAGCCTACCTAATTCAAAATGGTAGAAAATCAAACAGTGTTCTCAATTGGACAAAGGTTTGCCGTCAAATTTCGGTGATTGAGGAGTGAAAACCTTTGGGTTTACTTTCGGTAACCTCATAATTCTCACTTCCTTCCGATTTATTTCCTTTAGTCCTCATATTTTATATGCGATTTTTCTTGCAAAGAAGGGGAGATTCTTGTTTACTGGGTCCGTTGTTTTGCACAGGTAGTATGTGGGGATTTTCAATCTTCTCATAATATTCATCATCATCTAACTTTCACCCTATCCATCTTATTAACCCCTTATCCTCGAGTGATTTTTGGCCTCGATAAGTAGTTATTCATTAGGAAAAACATGACATTTATAGAAGCAAATATGATATGAACACAGAAGTATGTTTTAGTCAAAGTAAATGTTACAAATACAATAATTTAAACAACCAACGATCTTTAATTTTCCGGGCTCATTTTTTTCACCAGGTCAATACAAATTTTGATACTGTATGAAGAACAGTGGAAAGCATCAGGTTGGAAACAGCTGGCATATCCTCTTTAAAATCCAGATTTCCATTTGTTTGGCCCCTTCAAAAGATTTCTGCATGGAACAAAAAAAGCTTCAATTAATGATGAACTAAAGAACACATTGGCTAAAATTTTCAAAGATGCTGAAGGAATCTCTAAACATTCACAGCAACTACTCTATCTAAAACCACTACAAAGAACTTTCCTTTCCCTTTCTATGTATATAAAACAAATAATATCCATGAAAAAATATGTTTTTAGAACACACCATCTGTGGAATACAATAGCACGGGAAGGCTTCTCAGCTGACTACAACATGATCGTTTTCAAGTCCAATGTTAACAAATTTTAATTTTCAATAAAAAATTATTCCCATTGCACCCATCATTTTCAAATCCTTTCATAGTATTGCTCGTCATCCAACTAACAATCTCATTAACACTTATCTTCAAGTGATTTTAAACTCAACATAATCAATCACATAGTCTACAAAAATGTCAGTTAGGTCAATTAGGAACCCTTTTATTATTGCTTGAATCAACACCAATTCCATTCCACTCATCATTTCCAATCCTTTCATGATGTTATTCATCACCCAACTTACAATCAATTAGAATCCTTATCCAAAGTGGCCTCTCAGCCTTATATTAGTATAATTAATATAAGCCTTGACATATTAATCTAATTAATATAAGAGCTTGTTTGTTTGATTTTTTTAATAGGGAAGTGTGCTTTTAAAATATTGAAAAATTAAGAAAATCTCTTCCCCCCCTCCCGAGTGAAAAGGTTTCATATTATTAGGATTCTTTGGACTACTATTCTCAGCTTCAGTGCCATTTCCACCTGTTTTCTAGATGTACAGTCACAATAGATTTAAGGCTCCTAAAATTCATATTAGAATTGTCCGCAAAGCCATGGTGTAGTAAATAAAGTACGCAGTAAAATTCAATCGCAAAGTTACATGCTTCTAGAGGTTGAAGGTTCAATCATCAATGTGGGTGATACTCAAAATATAATTGCAAAATTACTTAGGACTTCTACCCTGTCATGGCTGACAGAACGAGAGCATACTACTCCCATGGATTAAATAAGGGTTTCGTTTAAAATTCCATGCAGACTCCCTCAGTTTGACAGAAACATTCCTAAGTTCAACAGAAAGATTCACAAGTTTGACAAGATACACCTGAAGAAGGTTGGAGGTTACATCGACCGAAAATTTGTAAAAATAACAATCAAGATGAGAACAGTAGTCTTAATAATTCAAATAATACAAATAATTAATCCTCGTCTGAAAATTTCAGAAATTTTTTTTTAATGACCCACTAATGATGTTGGATGATTTTATACAAGCTATTTAGAAGTGATAACGTCCGCTAATTAGCCAAAGCTACCATATTACACTTTTTTTATTGTAAACTACACTTTTTTATTGAGTGACCCTTTTTTCTTTTCTTTTTTTTTCTTTTACAAAGGCGTTCCCACTTATTAAGGCTTGAAAGCCACTTGAGGATATGGGTTAATGGTGTAGATTGAGTAGAATTTGGATTATTTAAGGGGCCAGTTCAATAAGAACTTGTTTTGGACTTGAAGGCTGCCATATTATAATCAGTTGGAAAGCAGGCCAGTGAAACAATGTTATGCAGGCTGGCAGTTCTAGGAAAGAAGCTTTGTTTATGGAATTTGTGTTTAGATTTAGCCACAGATAGAGAGTGAGGGGAAATTGTGGATAGTAGTTGGAGCTAGTCGAGTGTTTTTTTTTGTGAAAGTCTAGCAAGGAGCTCAGACGAGCACTTGCCATGAAAATAACGATCTATCATTTAACGATTTATTTTGCAGAGACAGGCTCACAATATCTCTTTTGTAGTTTGCAGGGTAGAGAAAAGAGCGTCACCTACTAGGTTTCGAAGCAGGTTTTGAATTTTATCAAAAGATAGGGTGCACCGAGCAGCCCCTGCCTAGATGTGGCAACAGTACTCCATTTTAGGACATAGTTGGCTCTTATACAGATAGAAGATTGCATCGGGAGTGATGTACCTACTGGAGCAGTAAAATGATTGAACCATTTTCCCAGCAATCTTGGCAACAGATTTGATATACGCATTCCATTTCAGATCAAGCATAAAGGTCAGTCCCAGAAGCTTGAATAATGTACATATGAATTTCTGTAATTATTTTTGTGATATAATTTTGACTTTATTCTTTCTGTGTATTTTCAGTAAGTCTAGTGCCATTGGTATCATGTGCTTGCAAAGAGCTAACCGTACAGGAAGCCAACATCACGTGTAGCGTAGACCGAAATCTTATGAATGATGTTCTTAAAGGTGACGAAGGAGATTATCCATTGCTTTGCGCGTAAGTATCTTGTTTATTTTAAACGACATCTAAACATCTTCTTTTTTTTCACCCCAAACAATGTATATTGACACATAAGTGCCTACTATTCAGGATCATGTCTAACAGGGAACTGCGGGGAGTTGAGCTGCGAGATGTCTGTTCTAATTACATTTAAACTTCTGCAGGTTAGTATAGTCAGGGAAGCAGGAAATAATTATTAGAGTAGAAGGCTTTCCGGTATCTAGGGACTCAACAATGAAGGGGTGGGATTTTGCTGCTTGTTGGATTAATCAGGAGTATATAGCAAATCTATAAGTTCATCAGTTCACGTTCCATTAAAGTACTTGTAGAACGGGCACAGGGGTGCAACATTTCACTGATAAGACAGATGAGAATAGTGCAGGATCTATTATATTGGAGACTTTTTTTTTGGACCATGTCTAAGAGGGAGAGACTAGTGGTAGATGCATCAGTTCAGATTTGGCAACAATACTCCATGGTGAATTGTGGTTTTGTAAAGATATAAGATATCTCTGCTATGAGTAATTTTTTAACACAATAAAGGTAGCCTATTTTCTTTGCAGCAGCTTTGGTAATGTTCTCAATGTATTTGTTCAAATTCATGTTGTCTGTGAATGTTAAGGCAAGTGGTTTGAATGGTGGGATTTTAGTTAGGGTGTTATTAGTCATGGTAATCGGTGGTTGAGAAGGTTTCTTGTAATTGTGAAAAGACTGAATAGTTAAATTGATCAACCAGAGAAAAAAACAAAATAATTCTTTTTTAATCATTCTGTGGACAAATTTAAGGTGAAAATGAATTACGAACAAAATTTTTCTTTCCTGGCGCCATTTTTTAGTAGCATTAGATGTTATCATTCATTCATGGCCCAGCCCTCGTTTTTGAAGATTTCTAACATTAAAACATCTTATATATTTCTCCTCAAATCAAAAGTTTGCAAAAAAGTTGTATTTTATGATTTTCTAACGGCTTATAATTTTCATAATTCATATTTTCTATATAAACAATGCTTTTTGAACAAAATACTATTTCTAATTCATTTGGCGCTACCACATGCGATGTTCAGGCATAAGAAAACTTTCATTCTGAATCAGTGACAGCATCAGATGAATTGAAAATACCAAAGAAGATATTTTACTGCATAATTATTTGTAATTATGATGAAGTATATCTTCAAAAATCAAGTTGAAAAAATATTTTAAAAGCATTACATGGTTTTCTAATGGTTTCTTATTTTTCACTCTTCTAGAAGTTGAAGATTTAATCCTTAGTGCAGGTGACACTCAAAAATATACTTGTGAATTATTTAGGACTTCTACCTTGTCATGGCTGACGAAACCAGTGACAGCAAAAAGAAAATAGTGCTGCAAGTAAGAATGCTATTTAACCTATAACCAGAGGGAGGAAACAGAGATTTTAGATTTTGTCTTTATATATTTTACAATTTAACTAACGCTGTGAACTCGTTTTTTTTTTTTTTTTTTTTTTTTTTTTTCTGATTCAATTAATCAAACTCGCGGTCAAATGGATGACAAGCAAAATCTACATAATACAAGAACTCTGGTAAGCTTGCTTGCGGTAACATGCTATTATAGAGCGAGAGAAATGTATAAGATGAGAAGTGATAGGACGCGAGGAATAGACTATGTGGATTAGAAATAGTTGTAGCAGTTCATGAGGAGGACGACGAGGAGGAGGAGCGGGGGGTGTGAGATGATGTAAATAAAGGATGAACTTGTAAAGGGACATCTTTAAAAAAAAAAAAATTAGGAGGTCTTATCGTTTTGGGAATTTATACGAATTTCGCCATGACACATAAGTACGTAATAATGTTTTCACCTGAAATGCATCGGTTTAAAATATCACCAATGTAAACAAGCACCTTAATCTTAATGCTAAAATTAACATGATAATATAAGACTGACACAGAATTGTTGCATTTGTATTTAAAGAAACCTTTGAAAATGTCCCGACAAATAAGATAGGAATATAAAAATCCTTTTTCTTTTTAGTTTAGTTTCTTTTTTTTTTTCTTATAAAAATGCAAATACTTCTTTCATGTCTTATAAAATAAGTATAAAAACTACAAACCAAGAACAGATAAAAAAGAATAAAGTGTGCATGAAGTTTGCTTTGAATGCATATAAGTTAATTTATGCGAAAAATAAGGTTACTAAATATCTGCTGCTTTCTTTTAGTTAAATAATAAAATTAGTAAATTATCCGTTTACCTTTTAGATAAGTTGTAAATCAATGTGGAAAAAGTGATAGATTATTACCATTAGGTTGGTGCAAAAATGATGATTCGCCTCAATGTCAAAAAAACGACATTATTTTTGCACCAACCAATGAGTACATGCATCGTTAGTAAATAGTGAAGTGTAACTTATGTATTGTACTAAATGACTGATGCAATGGGTAGCGGTCATCATACATATCA